>NW_026728046.1:75000-277159 GCF_030684315.1 Stegostoma tigrinum | reverse complement strand
GTAGAGCCCAGATGATACATTTTGTACACACCAGATCTCCATACTCATTCATTCCCACAGTGAATGTGTGTTTCCCCATCGGGTACTCCAGGTTATGTTGTTCAATGTATCTCATGTTGTCCTCCCATACCATTCTCTTGTAGTTCTCTTCATCCTGAATAAAGATGTTAGATTAATGAGGTGTCTGTATCTTTCATTAAATAAAATAAAACGATAGCCTTATAAATCCCTGCATGAAACCTGAACTAACAAATTTCAGTTAGGTTTAATTATTCGATCCATATTGGAGAAGTTGCACAATTCTCCTTACTCCCGCACACAAAGCATAATCCGTTTGATCTTCCAGTCTGAGAGAGTGAAGTGGAAAGTGTAGCTGGAATAAAGAGCTGGAAAAGATCAACATCTTTAATCATGAACAAATCATTTGAGGGTGAGCAGAAGAAAGTTAGACCGTGGAGGATGAGTGTTACATTTCACAAGTTAGATTTTGTCTCCTTTATTTCATTAATCATGCAGATGTGTTCAGATTGGTGTGTACAATGACAATGTCAATGTGAGCATATAATTTAGGCCATTGGGCCCCTTGAGTCTGTTCTGTACTATTAATAAGATCATGGCTGATCCGATTACTCTACGCATTCCCATCAAACTCTGAATTATGAACATTAATATATTAAAATCAAAATATTACATTGAATGCATGGTTCAATAACTACAATTTTTTTTAAAGCTGGTCTGAACTTTCTAAAGGTGTTGTTACTGATTGCGTAGTAATTTCACCAAAGGTCCAATGGAATGCCAGTAAGCTGAGTTATTGAGGGCAGAACCTTGCATTAGGTACTCTCAATCTAGTCGCGGGCACAGAGACGGGAGTTACTTCAGTTCAGAGGTGCTCGGCATTATTTCCATGGTCACACGGTTCTCTGCTCATCACACATGCATCTGGAAGAAGAACGGTAAATCCCATGAGGAAGGTGGGTAGGGACTTTTAACCCTTGCTGTGACAGTGTGAGGTCTGGCTGGGCACCAGACATAAACCAGAATTAAAGGGCAGCCAGACAGATTTTTACTCACTGCGAGCAAGGATGATCAGTCAGACTGTGTCAGTCACCCCATACCCTTTGAGACGTATTAAACATGGCAGAATGTGACACAGCAGTTTATTGATGACTCACTGGAGAGTTGTCTGCCGGGAACCTGGGAAAGACAAGGATGGCTGTTCCCAAGGGATGATGGTAGATAGCCCTCCCTTCAGGCTAAACCGGCCTAAACTGCCAGAGTCACAGTGAGAGTGACTGTCTATCTGTTGTATATAAGAATATGGTTGCATTACAGGTTGGGGATGAACTGTGTCCTGTGCACCAGAAGGACAAATAACACCATCTATTGATTACAAATTGACAATCATTGGGGTATCACTCTGTCAAAACATGCTTTTGCAGAGCGATTCAGAAATAAGAGGATCCCATGCAAACCTCAGGAACAGACGGGATATGTGCACTGAATGGATGACAATTACTTTACTCTGGCCAAGCTCTTTCAGTTTCTGGACAGTGGTCCTCCTTACCCAGTGATTGCCTTTCCCATATTCCCACCTTCACTTCATTATGCCCTGGGCAAGGAAAACTTATTTCCGACAACCTGGCCTTTTAATGATAAGCAAAAACATGAAATAGGTTTGCTGATGCCTGCCATTGGGACGTTCCACCACATTTTAATTCGGGTAAGTGAATGACAGGTTCACTACACCATGAGGGTTCAAGATTTTGGCCTCTTGCTCATTTAACCCCCCTTTCAACTTCCATTCTGTCTCCTCTGGGATATGAAGGTTATACCCTAAGTCCTTGATGTTTCACTGTGAGTTTGGTCAATCTTCTACTGAAGTTAGAGGGTGGGAGAACCCATGAACACCAATGCATTTTCAATTTCAGTGCATATATCCATTCCAACTGCTTCTCCCACTTTATCTCCAAATAAGAATTGTCAATAATTTGTGATAACAAGGTGTAGAGCTGGATGAACACAGCAGGCCAAGCAGCATCACAGGAGCAGGAAAGCTGACATTTTGGGTCTGAACCCACCTTCAGAAAGGGTCTTTTCTGAAGAACGGTCCAGACCCAAAACATCAGTCGTCCTGTTCCTCTGATGCTGCTTGGCCTGCTGTGTTCATCCAGCTCTACACCTTGTTATCTCAGATTCTCCAGCATCTTCAGTTCCTACTATCTCTCAATAATTTGTGAAATGTGTGGAATCCCACCCTTTCAGAGTGAGCTGATTGTGTGAAATAGATACTTGCTGGAGAAAGTTACCCTTTTACCTCGGTGTACTGCTTTTCATGTTGTGATTTCCAGTTTTTCCAGTCTTCATTCAGTCTGGAATCAAACGTGTGGCCTGAGGTTACAGCCAGAATACATACCATCACAAAGCCCAGAAACAGAGCGAATTTCATGATGGACAATCTAATGGAAGAAAACCTTTGTTGTTAGTGGACAACATTTAGAGATTATATAGAGATTAGAATCATTCAGAAATGATGTAGCTATTATTCTGCAAAAACTACAAAGTGAGCAAATAGTATCCTGGTTATATATTCTTCATTTGCCCTCCACTTTCATCTTAATAGCTTTATGTTGTATTTATTGCAAAGTCACCACGAGCTTCTGTAGTTCAGTGTATTTCCAGAAACACAGACTATTCTCAGATACTTGAATGTCAACTCACTGAAAACATTAAAATTTGACAATGCATTGTCAAAACAAAATTAATCAATGCATTGTGATAAAAGGTGTACTGTTATGAGAATTAGATTTTGTGATTTAGTTTTCAAAATAGAAGCAGATGGACATAGGTTGGTTCTGTGAAGATACTTTTTAAATCAGATCAGAAAGAAATTAAAACTGTGTCCTCTGTGTATAACTGAGCATGTGATTCACTCCAGAGTCTGAGAGAACCTCTGTATTGTTATTGGCTAAAATCATTTATACTGTTAAGCTGATGACAAAATGCAAGGTCTCAATTCAGACGAATCAAGCTTGGAGTGGGGGGAAACAAGTCACCTCAGCAAAAGTGGTTTCCAATTTGTGAAGAATCCATGTTGTAGGAATTAGAATTAGAATAAGGCTCATGGCCACATGAGCGCAGTAAAACATTTAAAATTTACAGAAGATATATCCAAAGTGAAAAAGAATTTTAGAGTTTGAGGCTCTCAGAATTGAAAAAGGTTCCTGCCAACAGAGAGCAAGAGTAGTCTTAAGATTTAATCTCTGCAGTGTAGATAGAGGCTACTTGGTCTATTGGTCTACACTGTTGTCTGAAGAGCATTCCACCCTATCCCTGCAAACTCATATTTCATACAGTTAACCCAAAGAGCTCCGCACACTGTGTGGCAACTTAATGAGGCCATTTCACCTAACCTGCACATCTCTGGACTGTGGAAGGTAACTGGAACATCTGGCAGAATCCCACATAGACAGTCACCCAAAGCTGGAATTAGTCCCCAGTCCTGTGTGGCTGCAGTGCCAGGCACCATGCGACCATGCCAGCCCAGACCACCCATTACACAGTTAAAAGTGAAGAAGAAGGTTTAGCTTACAGGAGGACACAGATGGTTTAGTCAGTTTGACTGTTTGACTGATTGATTTATGGCAGCAGTGTTTATGATTGTGTTAAGGTCAACTTTGAAGGGCATTGACACTCACATGTGTATCATATGGAGCTGTGCTAGTCTCTGCTGCCATCTGGGAGGAACATGACCTCATGGGAGCACACCCTTCTGCTGGACTTCTGAGTCAGCACTCAGCAAGTCCACAATGTCTCAGCAATAAAGGATTGGTTGAGTTAATTAATGCACAATTCCCATATATTCTCGCATAACTCTATTCTGAAGCTTTGTCCAGGAAATTGAGCGGGAGGTAATTGAAGCATGGCATTTTCATATTTTATTGAAAAGGAAAGAAACATAAAGGGCACATGTAACAAAGTCAACATTCCTTTAAAACGAGAAGTACCTCATAGACTCATGGCTCTGAGTGTGCAGACATCTTAATCTAGAGATCTAGGATCATAAAATCCCTACAGTATGGAATCAGGCTATTTGGCTCATTCTCACTCAAATTTAGTTGCTGTTTGGTTCACTTGGGCCTATCTGTTTTGCCTAACTACCGTTTTCACTTCTTCAACATGAACATCACTTTTGTTGTCTCTCTCAGCATCTCTATCAGATTCCACTTCTTACTTGTCTGAGGAGATCAATGGGTGGTCCAATTTCCCCTCTGCTACGTTGTCCCCTGTCATTGAGCTCAGTTCCGCAGGGCAAGCACACGAGCATTACTCTGGAGATCCCGTCTAGCGAGTTCTGGCATGCTCCTAAGTGGTCCACATAACAGAAGATCATTTTCGATCAAATAGATTGTCTGTTCAATGACGTCTACAGAGCATTTACTTTTCTCATCCAAATCATGAATATATATTGCAAATAATTGTCACATCCCAGCTCTGATTCCTGTGGCATAGGTTGACAACCATCCCACTTATCCCTTCATAGTTAGTTAATCCTCTATTCATGTTAATGCGCTGTCACCAACATCATGGACTCTTATCTTATTACGTAACCTGATGTGTGGTAACTTGTTAAATGCCCTCTGAAAATCCAAACCTATTGTATCAATTGTATCCCTTTGTCTATCCTGCTTGTAACCTCCTCCAAAAATATATCAGGCATCATTTTGCTTCATGAACCCATGCTGACTCTGCTTGACCTTATTATATATTTCTAAATGCTCTGCATTTTCATCTTTTTATAGTAGACTCTTAACATTTTCCCAGTAACAGATGTTAAGCTGACTAACCGATAGTTCCTTGCTTTTTGCCTTGTTCCCTTTTCAAATAAAAATGTTACATTCACACTTTTCAAATCTCTGGGACTTTTCCAGAATCCAGGGGTTCCTGGAAGATTACTCCTGGTGCATCCACTGTCTCTGTAGCTACCTCCTTTTGTGTTCGAGGATGTATCCCATCAGGTCCAGGAACATTACCTATCTTCAGCCCCATCAGTTTGCCTGATACATTATCCCTCGTCATATTTACTGCATTTATTTCCTCACCTCCTTTTGTCCTTGAATATTTTGCAATTTTGGAATGATATCAGTGTCTTCTGCTGGAAAGACTGTTGCAACGTATTTAAAAACACTTCTCTGCCATTTCCTCGTTCTTCATTATTATTTCCCCTGTTTCATTCACTGAGGGCCGATGCGCTACAATGAACTGCCAGACATTGATTGCACATGAGGCATCTGATGGAAGGTACCTGACTGATAACCTCTGTGTGGCCATCCTCTGCAGTCACAAACATTGAATGCTTCGTGCCCTTGTGGATGTGAGTTACCATTTAATAGACAATGGAACATACTCCAATGGAGTGCAGCAGATCAGTCATCTTTTTGCAACACTGGTTCCAGGTGCTGTTGAATCACCCAAAGGTGCTGACCTTTCCGGTGTATTAGGCATGTGGGGATGCCAGATACAGGCTGGCTGATTCTTCAGGAGTGCACAATGAAGTGCTAACTCTAGTACCTTCTGGGTGTAGCCCCTGGAAGTTGGAACCTGGAAAGTTCCAGCAAGAGGGCAGAACTTCCTTCAGAGCTGGTGATGGGATTTGGCGTTTTACTTGTGCACACACTGAGGTGAGCTGAGAAGACTGTAAGCTCATGAACAGCCTGGCCTGCCCCTAGCAAAAGTTCCTCCCACTATTAGAACTTACACCTCACATTTTCCTGAAAGTAAGGTACCTACCATAACCACACAGCTCTCCCCCTGACCCACTTCTAATTCCAAGAACATGCCCTTATTCACCTTTTTTTAAAATTGGGTTACAAAGCTATCCTGCATAAATTATCAGAATGATATTCCTTCTCCACTTCACCAACCTCTTCCGACCAATTAATATTTCCATTGTTCAAACCTCTCTATGATTATTAGCCTAGACTTTTCATGCAATTCTCTTTATTTCATTAATTCCAAGGATGTGAACATCACCGCCCAGGGTCAACATTTTGGTACATTCCCTATTGTCTGTGATGAAAAGTCACATTCTTTAAACCACAACAGGCCATTAATTGTTGAGAAACTGTTTTACCCAGAGGCTGTTTAAAATGTGAAACTGACAGCCACAGGAAGAGTTGAGGTGAAGAGCAGAGATGGATTGTGGGTAAACTAGATAAGCAGATGGGGGCGCAGAGGAAGGGAAGGACAAGCTGATTGGGTGAGATAACAAGGGTTGGGAGAAGGCTGTTAGTGTCAAAGAGTCACAGAGATGTAAAGCACAGGAACAGACCCTTCAGCCAAACTCGTCCATGCTGACCAGATATCTTAAATTCATTTAGTCCCATTTGAGAGCATTTGGTCTATATCTAAAACTATTTATAGAACCATGCAAACACCTTTTAAAGGTTATAATTACCCATCTCCACCACCTCCTCTGGCAGCTCATTCTATACAGAAAACACCCTCTGTATCAAAACGTTACCCCTTAGATCTCTTCTAAATCTTTCCACTGCCCTCGGGAGAAAACCTTAACTGTTCACCCTATCCGTGCCACCAATGATTTTGTAAATGTCTATAAAGTCATCCCCAGCCTCCAACGCTCCAGGGAACATAGCCCGAGCTTATTCAGCCTCTCTCTGTAGCTCAAACCCACCAATCCTGGCAACATCCTTGCAATTTTATCTGTACACTTTCAAGTTTCACAACATCTTTCCTGTAGCATGGAGATCAAATTTGAATGTAGCATCCCAAAAGTGGCCTAACAGCCACAACATGACATTCCAACTCCTCAATGTAGTGACTCATAAAGGCAAATGTGCCAAAATGCATTTTTCACTAGCCTGCCGATCTGAAACTCCACTTTCAAGTAGCAATGCACCTGCACCCCAGGACTCTTTGCTCGACAACACTCCCCAGGACCCTACTATGAACAGTCTAAGCCCTGCCCTGATTAGCCTGACACATGGCTCATGTGGAGTATAAACACTAGCATGGACCTCAGAGGCTGAAAGGCCTGTGTCGGAGCTGTGAATGCATCATAATGATTTGTAGCTTTCACATCACCACATTCTCCTTCATGTAGACAGCAATAGAAGAATGAAGGAACAGGAGTAGGCCATTCAGCCCCTCAGGCCTTACAGTCACACATTAGGCTCTGAATTCAATGAGTTTTGACAGGCATGATCTTTCCGTCATGAATCCATGTTGGCTCTCCATGACTAAATGAAAATTTTCAAGGTATCAGTTACCCAATCCTTGTTGAGTATAACAGGCAAAGTAAGTGAACTTAGACCTTTGGTTAGTACTTGGAAATATGTCATTATCACAATAACAGACTTGTATGAAAGAAGGACAGGACTGGCCTCTGAACGTCCCTGGATTTTGATGTTTCAGGTGTGATAGAAAGGGAGGAAAAAGGGGTGGGGATTTGCATTACTGGTAGCGGAGTATCTCACAACATCTCTCACACAAGGGAGTATCTCACAAAATACTGACACTGAAGAATTTCTCTCCTGTTGAGTCCGGACATTCACACAGAACGAGCATTGAACACAAGCCATGCTTCGCAATTAACCAATGAAGACCAGAAAGAATGAGGCGGAAACCTCATTTCAGCAAACTTACCGTGGAGTGATCCCCTGAATGCAGATCCACCAAACACCAAGTAGACTCCCGCATTATATAAACGGAATCTTCCAGGGTGCCCACTCATTCAGACATGTGGCAACCTCAGCGATTGGGAAATTAAAGAGCAAGTTAGGAGCCATTATTTTGCTATATTGCTGAAAAAGCAAATTCCTCTTTTGCAAGGATGAACAAAAAGAATTCTTTAAAATGTGAAACCTTACAACCTCCTCCTCCTTGTATTTCAGATTATTTAACTCAATGTTGTCACATGTAAGGATTGTGCACAGCTTTAGAGGAACACAGGTCTAACTTATAATTGTTACAGTGGATCCGTTCATTCTTCACTCGTTTGGGTGAATTCTCATTATCAATAGAAATAGTACAAGCGCTGGGAAGGATTTGTAGACAGTTTATACTGAAGTGTCATCATCGATCAAGCTATTCATGGTCCCAGTGTTGAGTAGCCTTCCATTACCTGTTTCAACATCCACGAGACACCCCACAGAACAACACAAGAGTAGGCTGAGGCTATCCAGCTCTTCTAGCCTGTTCCACCATTCCCTCGAGATAACTTCTCATTTGTGAACTTTGTTTCCAAGAAACTTTAGAAGAAGGACCAATGTCCCTTGAACACAACTTCCACTGGAATGTCCAGACCCCAAAGAAACACATCATTCTGTTCTCATACAGAGTGTAATTTATTTCCATAAGTTATAGCCTCTCCAAGGTATAACATATCTTGTGTTGCAATGTGTTTGAAAGCATGCGCACATCTGTGTGTGTGTGTGTGTGTGTGTGTGTGTGTGTGTGTGTGTGTGTGTGTGTGTGTGTGTGTGTGTGTGTGTGTAAAACACATGATTGAGGACAGGTTTTCTCTTTTTAATAATGTTTGTGACTGAGTTCTTGATTTAAAACAACACTTTTCTTGCTGACTCAATAGGTTCTGACTTCATCATTCATACTTTTACACATACTGCAGAGAGTCATACAGCACAGAAACAGAACTTGGTTTCAACCAGTCAATGCCAACCAGAATTCCAAACGAAACTAATTCCAGCTGCCTGTGCTTGGCCCACATCTCTTCAAACATTTTTTACTCATGTACTTATCAATGTAATAACTGGAAGAAGCCTCCGAGTCAGCCTGGAAATAAGCCTGAATCTCAGCAGCAGCTGCAAGCCTCACACTACTCCCCCATTTTAGAATGTCAAACACATATTGTCTTGTACAGAAAAAAGTACATCTTTTTAGAAATTCAAACTTCATCATATCACTGTCAAGAGTGAAAAATGAGGAGTGTATTTATGCCTCTGACATAGCCACCACAATACCCCTCAGACCCATACTCGTTGCTCACTCACACATTTCACTCACTCAAATAAGCCAAATGTTTATAGAGCTTTGTACAATGTGGATGAAGGAACTGAGCACAATGTTGCTAAATTTGTAGATAACAAAAGGACAGGTGGAGTGACAGATATTGTTCAGGAAGCAGGATGGCTGTAGATGGACTTCAACAGGCTCGGAGAATGGGCAAACATCGGCACATGGAAATCAATGTGGGCGAGTGCGACGTAATGCACTTTGGTAGGAAGAACAGGATTAGATGATTTTATAAATGGGAAAGGTTTTGGAAATCTGAAGAACAAAGGGATTTAGGAGTCCTAGTTCAGAATTCTGTTAAGGTCAACATGCAGGTTCATTTGATAATTAGAATGGCAAATGCAACGTTAGCATTCATTTTGAGAGGGCTACAATACAAGAGCAAGGATTCCCTGCTGAGGCTGTATAAGTTTCTGGTTTAACTGCATTTGAAATATTGTGAGCTCGTTTTGTGTCCTGTATCTAAGGATGGATGTGCTGGCCTTGTCATGGGTCCAGAGGAGGGTCAAAAGAATGATCCTTGGAATGGAAGTTTTGTCACATGACAAACGTTGAGGACTTTGGGTCTGCACATGGTGGAATTTATGAAACATAAAATCCCTATAGTGTGGAAACAGGCCATTTGGCCCAACAAATCCACATCGCCCCTCCAGAGACCATCTCACCCAGACCCATTCCCCTGCCCCTGCATTTCCCATGTCTAACCCACCTAACCCAAAAATCTCTGGGCGCCATGGGCAACTTAGCATGGCCAATATCTCTCCCCTGCACATCTTTGGGCCATAGGAGAAAACCAGAGCACCAGGAGGGATCCCACACAGACAGGGGGGAGAATGTGCAAACTCCACACAGACAGTTGCCCAAGGGTGGAATTGAACCCAGGTGTCTAGCACTGTGAGGCAGTAGTGCTAATCACTGAGCCACTGTGCCAGCCTAGGCCCGAGAAGAGTGAAAGGGGATTTCATTGAAACTTACAGAATACTGAGAGGCCTGGGTTGAGTTGATGTACAGAAGATGTGTCAACTAGTAGGAAATAACAAAGTATGGAGCTGGATGAACGCAGCAGATCAAGCAGTACCTTAGGAGAACAAAAGCTGATGTTTCGGGCTTCAGACCCTGCATCAGATTTGGGGGATGGAGAGAGGATTCTGAAATAAATAGGGAGAGACGGGGAGGCGGACCGAAGATGGATGGAGGAGCAGATAGGTGGAGAGGAGACTATAGGTGGGGAAGTAGGGAGGGGTTAGGTCAGTCCGGGGAGGACGGACAGGTCAAGGGGGCAGGATGAGATTAGTAGGTAGGAAATGGAGGTGCGGCTTGAGGTGGGATGAGGGTATAGGTGAGAGGAAGAACAGGTTAGGGAGGCGGGGATGAGCTGGGCTGGCTTAGGGATGCAGTGGGGAGAGGGGAGATTTTGAAGTTTGTGAAATCCACATTGATACCATTGGGCTGCAGGGTTCCTAAGCGGAATATGAACGGATTCTCCAGCATCTGCTGTTCCCATTTTCAACTGGTAGGAGACTGAGTGAGTGAAAAAGTGAGTGAGTGAGTGAGTGAGTGAGCGAGCAAGCAGGTAGACAGGACAAAGATCTTGTATAATCAGCAGTATTGTGCCAGAGGTGCATGAGGATGAGTGAGGAAAACAAGACGAGAAGAAAAAGCAATAGGAATAGGCCTTTCTGCCCCTCAAACCTGTTCCTCCATTCCATAAGATTACGGCTGATCTGATACACCTCACATTCAGTTTCCTGCATTTTCCCATAATCCTTGTTTCCCTGGCTGATCAAGATTCTATCTATCTCAGCTTTAGACACAAAGACTCTGCTCTCAAAGCTCTCTGTGACAAGGACTTCTAAAGACTCACAACCTTCTGAGAGAAGAAATTCCTTTATATCTCAGTCTTAAATTGGCACGACTAAATTCTAGGACCATGCCCTTGAGTCCTAGACTCCCTCATTAGAGAAACAACCTCAGGATTAATGCTGTCACGCCACTTAAAAATACTAGATGTTTCAATGAGAACACCTCTCCCTGTTTCTAAATTCCAATGAGTTGAGCTCCGACCTGTTAGCCTTTGTTCATAAAACAATCTCTCCATAGCCAGGAGCATCCCAGTGAACCTTCTCTGAACTGCCTCCAATGAAATTATATCTTTCCTTAAATAGGTTCAAAACTACTCACAGTGCTCCAGATCCTTGGATTCCGGATAAGTGCCAGAGATTTGGAAAACTGCCCCACTTCAAAATGGAAGGAGATGAAAATCGGGAAACTTTAGTCCAATGAGCCTCATGTGCATTGTTGGAAAGTATTGGAATCAGTTTTAAGTTTGGGAAAGGTTTGGGAAATCATCATCTAATCAAGCAGAATTAGCATGACTTCATGAAAGTGAAATGCTGTCTGACTAATTTGTTAGAGATCTTTGAGTAAGTCTTAATTAGAGAAGACAGAAAGGAGCCAGTAGATGTGTTGTATTTGAATTACCAGAAGGTGTTTAACAA
Organism: Stegostoma tigrinum; assembly: GCF_030684315.1. Classification (NCBI taxonomy): domain Eukaryota; kingdom Metazoa; phylum Chordata; class Chondrichthyes; order Orectolobiformes; family Stegostomatidae; genus Stegostoma; species Stegostoma tigrinum. The sequence continues at coordinate 265,610 of NW_026728046.1, read as the reverse complement.
GGTTCCTACTCACAAGTGATGCCCCATGTCCCACTTGTCTGCCAGGCCTGGGGCAAATGTACAAGCCGTATCTGGCAGCACCAGACTGACACGGCTCATCCGAACGCACAGCTGAGTTTAAAGATCATGCAGGAGTGAGTGATATGGATCTCTGAGCTCTGGGATGTTTATCTGGGTATGGTGAGTAGCAGAATCAGGCAAAAGCATTGTCATGAGGGAGGTGGAGGGAATGAGTCAAACTTGGGATGATATGGTGAGAAATCTCACTCTCAGTGAGGAGCCCTCAGTGTAAATCAACTAAATTGACACTTGGCTAAACTTTGATAAGATTCAGCCACAGAATTGTCCATTATGTCTGCACTAGCTCCATGAACTTTTTAACTGAGCGCCAATCTAATGTCTTTTCAAATAAACCTGCAGACTCTTTCCATTCAAATAATCATGCAAAGGCCTCTGGTGTGCCTCAACTAAACTTACTTCCACTGTGCATTATTACAAAGTAAAAAGTGTTACAAAAAGATTTGCCGTGATGTTAGTGTATCTTGATTGAATGTGGAAGTATTTACTTAGCACACTCTCAATTCCAACAATCTATTGACGTGTGCCCTCCAAGCTGCTGGCATGTAACTTATTAGATACAGAGCTAGTTCAAATTCAGGGAGAGCATTCCTGATGTTATTACCAATATTTATAGGGCTCGATCTATTCACTTCAAGGACAAGTCACTTTTTCCAGGTGAACATTGTGAGGACGATGTAAAGATTTGTGTGCTCCCTGCAAACTTAAAGCAGAGCTTCAAGATGGCAATTCTGAGGGATATTGGATTCTGCAATAGAACTGCTGGAGCATGAAATAGGGAAATGAAGTGTTACAATTCAGGCAACTTCCCAAAATTCTTAACATTTGTTAAATTAGTTTTGAATAATCATTAAACCACAATTTCCAAACATGATCCATTTCTGTTATCAGTTCTCTATTTGTATTGCTCTGATCTTCCTGTAACTGGCACAATTTCTCCCTGTATTTCCAACAGGGAAAAAATTAGTTGAGGAGGCTTTTTCCAGTGGAACCACCAATGTAATGGTGAGGGAGTGAGAGACAATCTCAGGAAATCAATCCCACTGACATTAAAGGGTGAGATACTTCAGTTCTTAGGAAAGCTAAAATTAATTTGTACATTCTTTATATGCAGCAAGAATGATATTTGATAATAAAGCCTGTTATTTGCCTGTTGTGTATCAAGAAAATTTCCATGACTTGATTCAGTGTTTCCTTGGATTTGTCAGATATAAATGAAGTTGATGAGATAAAGACAAATAGATTAGTTTAAATGTGACATGCTTTATCGATGCTTAACTGAAGCAAAATGTGTGCTCCACATGCATACCTCTTGAGTCCGATTCATGTTCTATATGCCAGATTATTTATGGCTAAATTGGATTTTCTTTCTCCACTTCACTATTCCCACTTCTATAATTGACGGAATTTAAATTCATTTAGTCGTGCGACTTTCTGAAAAATGTGGCATCAAGAGCGAGTCTCATTAATGGTGATTGTAAAAGTACCATTAATTGATGTGAAATTCCATCTACGGATGGCTGTATGTGACTGGATGTTTATGTCTTCAGATCCACAGCAACAATTCCTTACTACCCTCTGCAAGCAAGCACTTGGCTGTAATGAACCCGGATGGGCATAAAAATCCTGGCATTGCCAATGATGCCCATGATGTAGGAAGAATAAAACTCTGTGTAGAATGTTATTTATGCTTCAGTGCAAAGTAACTCTGAGCTGCCCCTCCTCAGAAAGACAACACAGAGTGCTGGTGCTGAACAGAATGTAAATCACACAACTTTAAACAGAAGGATCATGTTCATATTAACGGCGTTGGAAAGAAATGGACAACATTAAAGTCCCATGATTCATCACGTTAGTCTTAAAATGAATCTGAGGAAACCCAAGAAGTTTTCGAGAACTGAATGGCACAGTGGGTCACAGAGATCGGAAATTAGAATCAGGATGGGGTTTCATTGTCACTTGTACTCGAGTACAGGGATACAGGAGTACAGTGAAAGGTTTACAATGCCGACATTCAAGCTGCCATGTGAGCTACAAGGTACATGGATACAAGATCTTCGGTAAAGAGTCCAAAAATAAAGAAGTTAGAAAGCTCAACACAAGAGTTTTTCTCAGTATAAAATAGTGAATAAAAAGTCAGTTTAAAATTTCCAAATTACGGTCCTTCTTTAGCCATGGGCCAGCAGTAGCTCCACACTGAGCATTCCCCATGAGGGCTCAATCTCTCTCCCATGCTGGATTCAACCACTTGTCCCCCGCGTTATCGCTTTGCCGTCTCACCACTGACTGCTGACCTGCTGTGGTGCTGCTCCTGGCTCCAAGCCACTTCTATGATGTTGCTGACAGCCAGAGTTCTGCCTGGGCTCATCAACTGCCTCATGGCCAGCTGCTGAAGTCCACATTCTGGGTCCCCAACTGCTGCTGTCACTGCCACTGCCTCCACGAACAAAATCCCTTCGACAGGTAAGTAGGGAGAAAAAGAAAACTGAAAAAAAGCTAAAATAAAAATAAAAAATGCATGAAAAGAAGAAAGACAAGCGGTTGGATTGGATGACCTCCAATTCAAGAACCCTACTGTGCCACCATCTCGGATTAAGACAATAAGTGGTACAGATGCTCAGTGGATAGCACTGCTGTCTCATAGCGCCAGGGATCTGGGGTTGATTCCACACTCATGCGATTGTCTGTATGGAGTTTGCACATTCTCCCCACATCTCTATGGGTTACGTCTGGGTTGTCTGGTTTCCTCCCACAGCCCAAACATGTGCAGGTTAGATGGATTGATCGTGATAAATTACCCCATTCTGTCCAGGAATGTGCAGGCTAGGTAGGTTAACTATGGAAAATGTGGGGATAGTGTCAACACTGATTTGATGGACTGAATGGCCTCTATCTCTCCTATAATGATTCTGAGATTCTAAGCTTTGCATGGTGATATGGAGGGGCAGGAATTATTTTGAGATCATCATGGAGAAGTCCTTTTGTTGAAAATCTGCTTAGCAAAGCTGACTATGTACAATATTTACTCCTAACCTATGAGCTTTTGGCTCAGTGATGGTATCTCTACCTCTGGACAAGGAGCATTAGAGCAAAATGTACACAGTCCTGCTCCATGACACACTGGATCAAGATCATTAACTTACAAGCCAACACCGCTTTCCATTGCTTTTGACTTAAGATTCAGTTCAGTCTTCTCTCTGTCTACTGGCTGCTACATAATACAGGCTTGGCTCATTTCCATGTGTGGAAAAATAGTCAATGCTTCAACATAAATGGACGTATGTCTGCCTGGGATATGACCCCGCCTCTGGGTCAGGAAGCAAGGCTTCAGGTCCCATCAGCTCCAGAAATAGAACATAGAACATAGAACATAGAACATAGAACATTACAGCACAGTACAGGCCCTTCAGCCCTCGATGTTGTGCCGACCTGTCATACCGATCTCAAGCCCATCTAACCTACACTATTCCACGTACGTCCATATGCTTTTCCAATGATGACTTAAATGTACCTCAAGTTGGCAAATCTACTACCGTTGCAGGCAAAGCATTCCATTCCCTTACTAATCTGAGTAGAGAAACCCCCTCTAACATTTGTCCTATATCTTTCCCCCCTCAATTTAAAGCTATGCCCCTTCGTGCTCGCCGTCACCATCTTGGGAAAAAGGCTCTCCTTATCCACCCTATTTAAGCCTCTGATTATTTTATGTTTCAATTAAATCACCTCTCAACCTTCTTCTCGCTAATGAAAACAGCCTCAAGTCCCTCAGCCTTTCCTCATAAGACCTTCCCTCCATACCAGGCAACATCCTAGTAAATCTCCTCTGCACCCTTTCCAAAGTCTCCACATCCTAACATATCTATGTTATTATATTATCCCAAGTTATTAAGAACGTGAATAACTGAGGCCCTAACATAGATCCTTGTGAAACCACAATTCGTTCCAAATTAAAACCAAAACAGGACTTTGGTGCAGCTAGTGGGCTTTTAGCATGGAAATTGCTCATTATGACTCTACAAAAAACAGTTATTAAAAATTTTTAGTGGTCTCAACATGGGAATAGGCAGGTTAAAGAGAAGAGTGGTCCCTTTTTATTTAAAGCAAAGCCTCTTTTTGAAAGGTTTGCTTGGAACACTTGAGAATTGTCGCTTGGAGAAAAAAAAACATCAAGACACATTTAATGTGGTCTTTTAACCCAAAAAGGTTGCTCTAATATTCACCTTGTTCAGGAATGACAAATTGAGCAGGCAAAATGAGACTTACTGTTATGTTCAAGAGAACAGCCTTCTCTAAGAGTTCTTAGATTTTCATGCAATCTTGATACCAGTGTAAATGAAGAACTAGAAGATTATTACTGTTAGTAAATATTACCAGAGAAATTCATGGAAGTTAAAATTAGATAAACCTCAGGACCTCTATATAATCTATACCCCAGAGTGTTGAAAGTAGTGCCTGTAAGAGTTGGTAGATACATTGTGGTCATCTTTAAGAATTCTATATGATTCTGGAGTGGTTCCTCCAGACAGAAAGGCAGTAAATATAGCCCTATTTAAGAAAGGAGGGATAGAGTAAATGGGGGAACTACATATTTGTTACCCTTGCATCAAGCCAACAGAAAACTATTACAACATGTAATAAAGATTACAATAATAGTTCTTTTAGAAATTAATGAGAGGACTGAGCAGAATCAAGAAGTATTTATGGAAGGGGTATCATATTTGACAAACTTGGGAATTTTGAGGATAGAACTAGCACAACAGAGAAGGGGGAACTGGTGGATGTAGTACATTTAGACAGTCAGAAGGCTTTCAATAAGGTTTCACACAAGAGGTCACTAAACAAAATTATAATTTATGCGATTGGGGTGAGGGGGTGGAATCATTCAGGCATGGATTGACAATATGTCAACAGGTGGAAAGAAAAAAGTGTATAGGGATAAATGGGTCATGTTCAGGTCTTTAGGTTTGATGAGTGAGGTACCTCAAGATTTGTACTTGGACCCCAGCTATTTGGATATGGGATTAGAAGTAATATTTTCAAGTTTGTATATAACACGAAACTAGGTGGGAGTTGTGAGAAGCATGCAAAGATGCTTTACATTGACCTGGGGAGGCTAAGCAAGTGTACAAAAGTATATCACATGGAATATGGATAAATTCAAGGTTATCACTTTCATAACATGAACAGTCATTATTTAGTGGTGAGAGCCACAGAGGTATTGGAGTAATAAGATGTCACACTGCAATTGTATAAATCATTGACGTAAGAACACAGAGTATAGTGTCCCATTGTGGTCTCCTTAATGGAAAAAAGACGTAGTTACCATAGGAGGGAGTGCAAACATTATTCACCAAACTGAGGATGTGTCTAATGTTTCTTATGACATTTATGGGTCTACCGAGTCCAATTTTTGAACATTATCTTAACTCTCGCTTAATCTGAACCCATTCACTTCACCACTTGTTCTAAGCACCTATATATCAGTCTTGTAGCACTTCAAAAGTTAAGAGTACAGAAAAGCCCCCTAGATAAAATAAAAAAACTTCTAAATCTACACTGGTCCCTTTTTCCAAAACTTGGCCTATAGCCTTGAATGTTACAACATGTCAAGTGCTGATCAGAGTACATTTTAAAAGGTTGAGGTTTCCGACCTTTACTGCCCTCCTAGGCAGTGCATTTCAAATTCCCACCACTCGCCGGGTGGAATTTCTTTTCCTCAAACCTTCTCTAAAACTCCTAGGTTTCACCTTAAAATCATACCCCCTTGTTACTGACCCTCAAAGGTTATTAATTATGTGATGTGGTTGGGGGATGTCCAGAAGATAGAAGGTGTGGCATCCTTCTTTTTGCTCTTCAACAGTCATCATTTACCAATGGCTGAGGTAAGGAATCACAGGATAAGTCAGTATGGCAGTGGTTAATATTAATTTGCTTAAAACAAGAAAACAGCCTATTATCTACCACCACCATACCACATCTTCTTCCATGAAACATTCTTTATAATTTACAGGACATGAATATTGCTGGTGCGGTCAAAATTTATTGACATTCTTAATTACCTTTTAGAAGCTACCTTCTTGAACAGCTGCAAGTCCATGAGGAGAGGTATTCAGGAAAGGAATTCCTGGATTTTGACCCAGCTACAATAAGGGATTGGCAACAGTTTCTTATGAGGATGATGTGCGCTTGGAGGGCAACTTGCAGATGATTGTGTCCCATGGATCTGCAGCTCTTGCCCTTTGTTGAGGTCACTGATTTGTAGAGCGTTGTCAAAGGTATTTTGTGGAGCTGCTGCAATGCATCTTGTAAAATGGTACACAGCATAAGGGTGAAGTGAGTAAATGATGAAGGTGGCGGATGGGTCCCAATCCAATGGAATACTTTGTCCTGCATGGTGTTGAGCCTGGAGAATTTTATCACAGCCCCACTCTGCCCAGGAAATGCATAATATTCTGTTACACTCCTGACTTACACATTCTTAATGAACATGCTTTGGGGAATTACGGCCAAATTCCAAGCATCTGATTTGCTTTTGCCAAAGTTTCTGGTCATAGGTATCCCAAGATGTTGATCATGGGAGATTCAGCAATGGTAATGACATGAATGTCAATGGAGTTAGTTAAATGTTTCTCAGAGACCATGTATCATCCTAAACGACAACAACTTTCAGTTGCGAGCCATTTCAACTCCTCCTCTCACTTCCTGAGCGATATGTCCATCCTGGACCTCCTCCAGTATCACAATGATGCCACCCAGAAACTGGAGGAGCAGCACCTCATATTCCACCTTGGGAGCCTACAATCCAATGGTCTCAATGTGGACTTTACTAGTTTCAAAATCTGCCACCCCCGGCCTCATCCTATGACCAACCCTCACTCTCATCCCTGCCTTATTGACCTGACACAACCTGCCCATCTTCTCTCCTACCTATCCGCTCCTCCCACCTCACTGACCAATTCCCACCACTGCCTACCTGCACTCACCTATCACTATCCCACCTACCTTCCCCAGCCCCAACCCTCCTCTCTATTTATTTCAAAGCTCCCGCCCCCCCCACCCCCCCCCCACCCCGCCCCCCGATTTCTGAAGGGTCCCGACCGGAAACATCAACTTTCCTGCTCCCCTGCTGCTGTCTAGCCTGCTGTATTCTTTCAGATCCACACTTATCTCTGACACCAGCATCAGCAGTTCTTACTGCCTCTTTCGCTAGCAGTTGATTATTGATTTTAAAATCAATAAAGAACCTTATACACTGCCAATAACGAGATAACAAATTCAATTATGTCTGGCTATTAAACTAAGTACATCTTCTGCTCTCCCAGCAAAGGCAAATAACATGATCAAAATGCAGACTTACAATATTCCATTACTCCAAGATGATTCACTTGTACCCCCTGCACCACCCCCAAGTAATTACATATTGCTTTACAACACTCCAGTGAGTGAATTTAGAATGTTTCATTATATCAAAGGCACGATAAGAAACAAATTATTGTTTTCTACTGATAACAGTTGGGCATGCAGGTGATCTCGCGTATCTGAGTGCACCTAGATTTGTGATTCAGTGGGAGTTCTACGGTGCACAGCACCATACCAAGAACTTCAAAGTTAAAGGCCAGAAATGTGTAATAACATCTCTGAACTGATTGCTTTGAAAATATCTATAAATCAACGCTAAAGCTCCTCTGGAAAGCAGCATAAAGAGTTCACTTTGACTCTGGGAAATTCACCCTTATTCTGAAGGAATACTTTTTGAATGCTGTAGAAAAAGGGGGTTTACTGCTTAACATTGACACTCTGGCAACAACTAAGTGAAAACACCTCCCTTCCCATTACTCAGTAATCTCTCGAATAAATACCAGTTTTGTTCAAAATAATATGTGGATGAAAGGTAAATATCATACACTAAGCCAAGTTGTTCTATGGATGTTTTTTAATCCACATGTACAGATATATTATGGTGAAGGTGGGACTTGAACCTGGACACCTGGCCTAGAGATAGGGACAATACCACTACACCACAAGGCCCCTAAATCTCCCTTTACACTTGAGGAAGGAGGATGCAGTTTATATTTTTTCGTCTTTCATTTGGAGATGCAATTACACTCATGTGAGTTTTTATTAACCACCGTCAATCATCCATGTTTCTAAATAAAACCATAATTGCTAGAAGTATGCAAATTGTTCAGCAATTCCTTTCATGACTTGCACTATTTGACTGTATTTGTTCAATAAACAATTAACCATGTTCGATTTGTCAATCAGTGATGCTATCACGATATTGAAGGGAGACTGTGTGTATATAAGGCAGGAATACACATGATGTGTGAGAGAGCGCTGTACTTAGATGGGCCTAATCACTCCAAGAGGAGCTTATGATTACAAGGGATTATTTTCTTTTTCGAATTCCGGGATGGATAGCTGGATAGATGGATGGATGGATGGATGGATGAAGGGATGGATGAATGGATGGATGACGTGGGATGGGACTTCACTGTACTGTTTTACATCCAACTTTTGAAAATTCCGTTGTGTGATGACAGTACTATGACTTCAAGAGGTGCGTTTTGTATTTGTTTTTCGAGAGAAATTGGGGGAACTGGTACCAAGCAGTCTGAGAAGGTAAACAGCTTGTGACATCATGGGTGCTTTCTTCAACCATTGGAACAGTAGAAACTGTCTGAATTTGTTGGCCAAATGCCCACCCACAAACTAGGAAATTTAGGTTTAGCTTTCAGCTAAACTTTCTGTCTGAGTCTTGAAGACGCAATCGCTGCATTTTCCCTCTCTCAGTTACAGCTGAAAGCTGGAGTTCTCTATCTATCTGCAATATTCTTTCCTCCTGGATTGGAGAACTACATGTGACACATGAATTCTGAATTTGCCTTTTGCCAAGGGTGTGTTTATAGGATGTTACTATCTTTGAGTTGTTACCGTTTATTAGTAAAATAATCTATTCTTCCATTCAGCTTTCCCATAGATTTGTTGTTCCAAGTTCTTCTTTTTCGTTGTATTTTAACCAAAGTGTTTAAATAGTATTTTGTTTAACATGGAGTGTTTGACCAATCAAATTTTATCTGGAACACAACACCTCACATTTAACTTTAAAATAAGAAAATTAGGATCTCGACTGTCTTCAGAATAGTTTGAGGGGTTTTGATCTGGTCCATAAGAGAGCTTTGTGATTTGTGGGGAAGTATTTAGCCATGATAGAGGGGAATTGTGAGAGGTTCTTATTGAAGAGTTTGTAGAGTTTCTCACTCTCACCTTTTGCCTCAGTTGCTCTGTGCCATTTTCCCCAATCAGCACAGAAGTGAGTACAATCATAGAAATGGGATAATTCCTGCTCTATAACCTTGCCTGTAATTAGGACCTGACAGCACATGGAGGGCCATGATTCAGAGATTGAAGCTGGCTTTCCCCCCCCTTCCTATCCTCCCTTCCCCACCAGACAGAGTTGTATAATCTCAATTGTCAGGACCACCATCTGTGTCAATGAAGATCGCCTCAGCACTGATTGTATTTTTAATACATGCAGCTTATCTTTGTACAGTGATATGTGTGAGATCACGCAGAGGAAAACAAGAGGCTGCACTCACCACATAACCAGTGACATTTTCTGCAGGGTAATAATTAAACTAACGTTGATATTTCCTGAGAACAACTTCAGGAGTGTTCTATTGTATTTCACTGGATCACTGGCTTCCCCTACATATTTTACGAAAGGCACTGAATAATGAATAGATTATCAGGAGATAGTAAGAACTGCAGATACTAGGGTCAGAGATAACAGTGTGGATTATCCTAATAGACTATCAGGAAGGGCTTTTATCCATTGTATAATATAATTATTTAGAAAGGTCACCAATGGATTATGAATGTAGGTGTCAATGACATTGTTATTCAGAGAATTCAGATTTATATTACTCCTTGAGAATGTTAAGTCTACAATCTGATGGGTATTTAGTGATTGGTGTCACCCGTGAATAATGTAGATGTGAGATGTTGCAGCATCAGTGATCGTGTGGGGTGGAAGTCGGTGGAAGATATAAATATGTACACATCAAAGACTGAAGAGGATACCCAGGATACGAATTCAGCAGTGTTTACATACCTATGTGTGAAAATGTCAAAGATCATCATGGCTTATTGCACTTTGACCTGCAGGAAGGCCCGAAACTTTACCCCACAGATGAGATAACGTCAGAAACTCATTAGATAGACCCCCAAGCATAGCAGCTGCTGGACGCTGCTCTGGGGAACACTTTTAGAATTCCAAAGTGCAGCTGCTGGCTGATCCACTTGGGCCAGGGAAATGGTGCTATTCCTCGAAAAATATGTTGGATGTTTTATTCACCTGACCAGACCACAGATAGGTGTGCAGCCAGATAGAGTCTGAAAGGAGGTGAGTTCTGATTCTAAATGTCTCTGGCTACACATAGAACTCTCTGTTTTTGTCCCAAGAACTTCACAAAAGGCAAAATCACCCTCCCTCCTCTTGGAGAAAGGACTCAGACAAGAGACAATGTTGGCATGACATGATTTTTTTTTAAACAACAGAGACACAATGCAATTATTTTGTGTGGCATTTATTCCTGAACAAAACACAACAGAGGGTAACCTAATGAATAATAAAATAACCAAATCGGAGCACTATACATCAGCCGAGGAAATATATTGGAGAAAATTTAAGGAATTAAATTCCAAAAAAATGCCCAGGCCTGACCAACTCTCTCCTCATGTTCTCAACTCAATGGCTGCAGAGAGAGTGGATGTGTCAGCTACAATTCTTACAAACTCCTTAGATTTATGATTGGATCATGGATTGAAAGTTGACCAATGTAATAAAGTCAAATGGAAGCAGGGAACTGCAAGCCAGGAAGCTGACATCAGTCAGAACCTGCTAATAAGTGCCTCAGTAATGTGCTGAGAATCATTTCGCATGATTGTAACAAGTCAGCATGGTGTTCCAAAATGGAAATCCTGTATCTGGTAGCACAGATTAAGAGGAACTAATAGACGTAATGCACCTCAATTAAAAAAGACATTCAATATGATAATACAAAATTAGTAAATACAATTAGGGCTCGTGAAATTGGAAGCAATAAATTAAAATAGATAGAAGATAGCAAGGATAACATCAGGAGTAAGGATAGCATTTATCACCCATGACTACTCACCAAGCAGAGAGCAGTGATGATCAAGTGTATCAAGTTTATGAGAAGGCTTGTAGCTCCTGTTGTGGACGAGCTGGGAGCCTTGCTCGCCGAGCCGGTGTGTTTGATTGCAGATGTTTCGTCACCCTGCTAAGTAACATTGTCAGTGCGCCTCTGGTGAAGCGTCGGTGTCCTGCCCTGCGTGTTATTTCTATGCCTTGGTTTGCTGGGGTGGTTGGCATCACTTCTGGTTCTGTTTTTCAGTGGTTTGTGTGTCAGAAACAGTTCAATGCGTTTGCTGTTGGAGTTCCGGCTGAAATGCCAGGCCTCCAGGAATTACCTGAAATGTCTCTCTTTCACTTGTGTTATTATGGATGACTCAGTCGAATTTGCTCCCCTCTTTGTCCGTGTGTATTGAGGCGAGTGGGAATTTATCGTGTTTTTTGGAGGCTAGTTGGTGATTTTTTAAAGATTAGATTAGATCAGATTATCTACAGTGTGGAAACAGGCCCTTCGGCCCAACAAGTCCACACCGCCCTTTGAAGCATCCCACCCAGACCCATCCTCCTATAGCCCACACACCCCTGAACACTACGGGCAATTTAGCATGGCCAACCCACCTAGCCTGCACATCTTTGGACTGTGGGAGGAAACCGGAGCTCCCGGAGGAAACCCACACAGACACAGGGAGAATGTGCAAACTCCACACAGACAGTCGCCCGAGGCTGGAATTGAACCTGGGACCCTGGCACTGCGAGGCTGCAGTGCTAATCACTGAGCCACCGTGCCACACTATGTGGATCCTTATTGTCAGTTTCCTTCCAGTTCCCACGGTCTCACAGCCCTTTCATGTTATTTTGAATATTAAATTAGTTTTATTGGTTGTGGGTATGGGATCCTTTATGCTTGTCAGCAGCTGTCACAGGGTGGGTGCTGGTTTGTGGTCTATCCTGATACCTCCGGAGGTATCCAGAGGATTCCACAACAGGCCACAACAAGAAGACACAACATGGTCAGACGTACTAGTCACCCTACTGTACAGCAGAGACATATCAGAGATGATCACAAGACTACTCAGACCCACAGGCAGCCCACAAACCAACATCCACCATGTGACAGCTACTGACGAACATAAAGGATCTGACACCCACAACGATTGAAACTGATGGAATGCACAAGATAGCAAGCAAGGACTGTGAGAAGCATTACACAGGCCAAACTGGAGGAAAACTGACAATAAGGATACAAGAACACCAACTAGCCACCAAATCACAGACCAATTCTCACTGCTCTTAATACACATGGACAAAGAAGGACACAAATTCAACTGGTACAACATATTCATAACAGCGCAAGCCAAACAAAGACATGCCAGGGAATTGCTGGAGGCCTGGCATTCCAACCAGAATTCCATCAACAAACACATTGAACTGCATCTGATACACAAACCACTGAGAAACAGAACTTGAAGTGATGTCAGCCACCCCAGCAAACCGAAGCATATCAATAACAAGCAGTACAGGACACCGATGTTTTACCGGAAGTGCACTGATGATGTTACCCAGCAGGTCAACAAAACATCAGCAATAAACTCATCAGCTCAGCGGGCAAGGCTACAACCTCACGACTCTGTGTATCTGGAGTCATAAGTACACTAACAGCTTTCCTTTCCTAAGGCACGTTAGTGCACCAGAGATAGTAGGAAGTGCAGATGCTGGAGAATTTGAGATTACAAGGTGTAGACCTGATGAACACAGCAGGACGAACACAGCAGAACAAGCAGCATCAGAGGGGCAGGAAGGCTGACGTTTCGGGCCTAAGCCCTTCTTCAGATTTTCTAAAGAAAAGTCTAGGCCCAAAACGTCAGCCTTCCTGCTCCTCTGATGCTGCTTGGCCTGCTGTGTTCATCCAGCTCTCCACCTTGTTACATTAGTTGGCCAGGTGGGTTTTTACAATAACGGTAACACAGTCACCAAAACCATGTGCCGACAACATTAACCTGGGTTTCTTGATTTGTAATCCAGTGACATTAACACTACATCACCCCCTCCCCTGTCAATGGACAGGAATCAGACAGCAAGCGTTAACACAACACTTTCAAGTTGTCAAGCAGAATATTGGAGTGCTGCAAGGATCTGTGATGTGTCCTCAGCTACTTACAATGGCTGAGGAGACTGAGAGTAAAGTAGTCAAGTTTGCTAATGATACAAAGTGAGGTGGAAATGTAAATTGGAAGTGCACGAGGAGGCTAATCAGACATAGACAGATTTGGCAACAAAATGGTAAATCGAGTGAATTTAAGGAAATACTTGAGCATAAGAAAAATAATCTGATTTTTTTGAAAAGATTCAAAACTTGTGCATGTTCAATGAGACTTTAAGGAATGCAGAAAGTTACAACGCAATTAAGAAGCAAATGGTTTGTGAGGCTACATTGTGAGAGTACATGGGTACAGGAATAAAGAAATCATGGTACATATACTTACAGTCACCGGGGCTTGGTTGATGCCACATCAGGATTGCTGTGCAGTTTCTCATCTTTAAAGGAGGAGGTATTTTCATTGAGATGGTGGAGTGAAAATTCACTAAATTTCCTGGGGCCTGGAGATTTCTACTATGAAGGGCTGAATAACTGGGTCCATCCTCTCTGGAGTTTAAAAGGATGAGAGGTAATTTCATTGAAAGATACAAGATTCTGAAGGGCCATCAGTGTTTCTGCTGGTCACAGAATGTAAAACACTGGTACACAGACTTTAGGAAAGGGGGCGATTGTTTAGCACTGAGATGGGGAACAATTATTTCACTCAAATGATTGTAAGCCTGTGGGATTCTCCACCCAGGCTTCGATGGATGCCCTATCATTGAATACATTTAAAGTTAGCTTACGAAGAATGTTGGTTTCTCAGGGAATCCAGGGATTTAGGGACTAAGCAAGGAAGTGCAGTGCAACCCCAAGGTGAGCCATGATCATATTTATGGTGCTGAAGGCTTGATGGATTGATTGGTCTACACTTCCCCCTTTTTCTGTGTGGCTAACATTTTCACTAATTGCCTATTTTCCTAATTTATAAGTTATTCCAACTTTAAAACGGATCATGTCAATAAAATTACTATGCGTTTAATTTAAGTCTGTGAAAATACAGTAACAAGAGTTGAGCAGGGTAAACAGTAACTTATATGTTTAGCTTAAATTCAATTAGCACAACACTGTTAACCTTCTCTTCATATTTGACAGGGAGATGGCAACGTTTTCACTGGATGGAAAATGTATTAATGTAAGGATAATTTAGTGTGGACATTGGTTCAATTCCTACCAGGGCATCTAAATCCTGTTAATTGTCATTATCTTGGACGTAAAGGTCTCATTGATTGTCAGGAAAATGCCCATCTTGTTTCCCAAGTCCTTTTTTGGGGAAAATCAACAATCCTTACCTGGTCTACTGGCTGTCATGTGGCTGCAGACATGCAACAATGTGGGTGATTCTAATCTGCCCTTAGCCTAATAAGCCAATCAGGTTTCAAGGACAAGTCAGGTTGAGCAACACATGCTGATCTTGCCGATGAGCAAATAAAATAGAAGAACTGCAAATGCTGCAAATCAGAAACAAAAATTGCTGGAGAAACTCAGCAGATCTGGCCGCATCCAGAGCATCAACCAAAACATCAACTCTGATTTCTGTCCACTGATACCGCTAGACCTGCTGAACTTCTCCAGCAATTTCTGATTTTGTTTCTGATCATGCCAGGGATACCTATAACCTGGTGAGGCTCCTCAATTAGTCGTGGATCGAAATGGGATTGGCAAAATTGTTAAACTCCTGGGTGAGGAGGGATGAGCCTTTGTCCTTTTTTATTCACCCACCCCATGGCTGATCACAAGAAGTTCAATTTAAAAAGGATCTCCTCCTTTCTGGGTACAGTTACTTCCTGGACCAAAGGAATTTAGGTTTAACAGGAGGCAGTTTAAACCAGGTTTTCTTGAGTTAATAAAGGAGTGAGTGCATAAGTTGCTCAACATGAGAAGAAGGAATAAAATGGCAAGAACAATCAGAGTAGAAATGAAATGTGAGCCCGAGAAGAGTAAAAGTTAAAAGATGTCCAATTCAGTCTCTGGGTCATTCATGATGAGTGGATAATGGGACATTGATGGTTGAGCTGTTGATTTTAAGATTCTTGGCTGAGCAGGTTAGCTAAAATTCTTTTATCCTGTCTCATCCTGAACGAGTTTGCAGCAGACAGAGTGTGGGAGTCTTTCACCTGCAACTCAGGCATGACTAGGGAACGGCACTTCAACTGACTTTCACAGTACATCAGTACTTGAATTAAGACTAATACACAAGTACCTCATCCAATTGATAAACAAGATCATTCACAGCCATTCCTCAGCTCTAATTCCTCTTTTTAAAAGATACAGTTGAAAGTTCAATCAATCTCTATGTGATCCAAACTCTGTCTTTATCCATTTCAATCCATTTGCTGCTAAAAAAATCTGTTCTTTTTATTATTGACTTATTGGAAAGCTTAGAAAGAATGGGTATGGAGGTGGGTGGCTCTGTTAATATAGGCAGCGTGGCTGTGAATATCGATCTTGGCTTTGAACATTAAGATGTAGAATTAGCTTGAGTTTAGTTCAGAAATACTAAGTCGAAGAGAATAGTTTATCGGTGTCCTAAACGGCAACTACATTGTTGGATCAAGTATAAATCAAGGAACAAAAGAGTGGTAAGAGAGAGATTGCAATATTAATTTTCATACATTGGACATTTCAAATTGGTGAATGTAGCCTTGCAAAGTGTGCGATGAGTGTATGTGAGACAGGTTATGTATACAAGCAGTTGAGGAGGGGTAAATGTTCTCAATTCTTAACAATATCCCATTTGGCCATTAATAAATGTTCAAGTTCTGTTTAACAAATGGTCATACCCTTTCCCAGTTAAAATGTAATAAACTGCTTTTCCCAGAAACACCAATGAACCAGTAATAAGGTTTTCTTGAGTGGAAGAAAGATCATCTTTATTACCTGTTAAGTCAGAGAGAAATAATAACGATGGCTCAACAAGCATTCAGCATTCAGGCAATTATACTTCAGGCAAGTTGGTGGGGGAGGGGGGGAGGTGGCGGCGGTGGGGGGAGGGTGTGGAGGTTAGTAACCAGTACAAAACGATGATAAAATGGCACATAATTTTAAGCCTTTCTTGTGTTTTCAAGATAGATGAACTTCAAACTGAGATTGTGGTTGGGTTGTTAATTTTTGAGACTGTCAGCATCGAACCATAGAACTAGGGGAATGATACAGCATAGACGGGGGTCATGGCCTAACTTGTCCATGCTGACCCAAAGGCACCTAGATGGCCTTTCTAACTCCATCTTCCTGCACACAGCCCATAACCCTGCATCTTACAGCACTGAAGGTGCAGATCCAGGTACTTTCGAAAAGAGTTTCGGATCTTTGTCTCCACCATCAACTCAGGCAGTGAGTTCCAGACACTACCACTCTCTGTGTAAAAAAAAATCCTCACTTCCCCTCTAACCCTGTGACCACTAAGCCTGAATCAATGACCCCTGGCTTTTGAAATCGCTGCCAAGGGAAACAGGTTCCTCCTGTTTACCCCTCACAATTTTATATACGTCAATCATATTGCCCTTCAGCCTTCTCTGTTCCGAGGAAAACAACCCCGAACACTCCGATCTCTCCTCAGAGCTACAATTCTCGAGCCCTGGCAACACTCCAGTAAGTCTACTCTGTGCTCTCTGCAGAGCAACTATGTCCTTCCTGTTATGTGGTGACCAGAACTGTGCGCACATAAAAACATAAGAACATAAGAACTGGGAGCAGGAGTAGGCCATCCAGCCCCTACAGCCTGCACTGCCATTCAATAAGATCATGGATAATCATTTTGAGACTCAGCTTCACTTACCCGCCCATTCATCATAACCCTTAATTAGAATATAGAACATAGAACAATGCGGCGCAGAATAGGCCCTTTGGCCCTCGATGTTGCACCAACCTGTGAACTAATCTAAGCCCATCCCCCTCCACTATCCCATCATCATCCATATGTTTATCCTTTTGCTGTTCAAAAATTTATCTAGCCTGGCCTTAAACACATTCAGCAAGATAGCTTCAATCGCTTCACTGGGCAGGGAATTCCACAGATTCACACCCCTTTGGGTGAAGAAGTTCCTCTTGACCTCAATCCTACGTCTGCTTCCCTTTATTGTGAGACAATACCCGCCCGTCCTAGTTTCACCTGCTAACGGAAACAACCTCCCTGTCTCCACCTATTCTATTCCCTTCATAATCTTATATTTTCTATAAGATCTCCCCTCATTGTTCTGAATTCCAATGAGTAGAATCCCAGTCTACTCAGTCTCTCCTCAGAGTCCAACCCTCTCCACTTTGGAATATAATAAGATTATACAATATTCCATTTGTGACCTCAACAGTGTCTTATACGGTTTCATCATTTTCTCCGTTTTTTTGTATTCTATCCCTCTATCAATGAAAGAGGGCATTCCATTTGCCTTTTTTACAACATTATCTCCCTGTACTGCTCTCTTTCGGAGCATCTGCACTTGCACACTAAGATCTCTCACTTCATTCACTTCTCTCAGTATATTCCCATTTGTTGTGTATTCGCTTTTACTGTTAGGCATCCCTCAATGCGTTATCTCACACTTATCAGAATTGAGCTCCATCTGCCACTGTCCTGCCCACCCCATTAACTCATTTATGTAGTTTTGGAAACAAAAACAGAAGTTCGAACATAGAACATAGAACCATCCAGCACAGTACAGGCCCTTCGGCCCACGATGTTGTGCCAACCTATTATCCTACTCAGATCAATCTACCTGGCATACCCTACATTTTACTATCCTCCATGTGCCTTTATAATAGTTGCTTAAAAGAATCTAAAGTATCTGACTCCACTACCACTGCTGGCAGCATATTCCACACGCCCACCACTCTCTGTGTAAAGAACCCACCTCTGACAGCTCTCCTATACCTTCCTCCAATCACCTTAAAATTATGCCCCCTCATAATATTCATTTCCACCCTGGGTAAATGTTTCTGGCTGTCCACTCTATCTATGTCTCTCATCATCTTGTAAACTTTTATCAAGTCACCTCTCATCCTTCTTCGCTCCCATGAAAAAAGCCCTAGTTCCCTCAATGTTTCCTCATCAGACCTGCCCTCCAGTCCATGCAGCATCCTGGTAAGTCTCCTCTGCACGTTCCCTAAAACTCCCATACTTTTCCTCTAACGAGGTGACCAGAACTGAACACGATACTCCAAGTGTGGTCTAACCAGTGTTTTATAGAGCTGCAACATAACCTCATGGTTCTTAAACCTCAATTCCCCTGACAATGAAAGCCAACACACCATACACCTTCTTTACAACCCAATCAGAGTTAACATTTCTGGTCCTGTGACCCTTCTTCAGAAGTGAAGTCTTCATCTGATGATGGACCAGCAGACTGAAAGACTGATTTCAAATAAACTGTTGGAATTGAACCTGGCATCGTGTGATTTCTGACTTTGTACATTACATCGGCGAGACAATGGGCAGGTTTGCCTCCTCGCCAAAGGACGCTGGTCAGGGAAGATTCCTCAGATTGTTCCCTAGGATAAGAAGTTATGCTAGGAAGAAAGATTGAAGAATTTCAGACTTTACTTACTGAGGAAATTGTGATAATCTTGTTTAAATATTTAAAACTTAGATTTCTCAGTTGTGCCATTCCCATAGTTAATTATTCGTGGAGCCTTTTTCTCAGTGCTCTGTGAGTTTGCCTACATTATTTTATGATGCTTACTTATTATGTCAAATTAAGTAGAGAACTCATGGCTGGAAAAGGCATATTTGTTTCTTTGGAATAAACCAACTCTCAAAGTGGCTGCTGACGGTGTTTATTATATCGGTCAACATCAGCAGTACATGCAGATCATTGTCACTCCACAAGCTGGAGAATGTAGGCCTGCAGGCATTACTGTGGTTATATGTATTAAACATACAATGACATTGGCTTTTATGTAATGCAATGGAAATGTGCAGAAGCTGATGTTATTCAACGGTTTCAAGTTGCAACAGACAGTTAAAGCAATGGTGTCGAATGTGTCAGCATCATCAGAAATGGTTCCATCATTGCTTCAGGGGGAGTTCAATAAAGCTCTGGTTTAACACCTGGCTCCTTCCACGAATGGATAAACTACATCCTTGGCAATTCCATAGTTATTTCCACCCCCTGATCCTTAGACATTTTGACGTAACTTTCTTCACCTCAGTCTGTTCCCCAACTGAAAAATTATCATAAAAGCAATGCTAATATTGTAAAGTTGTTCAAAAGATTCAAAAGAGTTACAAGATTACAAATGGCTTTCAGGGAGATCCTATGAGGGGTGACATCTCGAGGAGCAGGTGGGTGGGGAAAAGGGGGGAGTGAGATTAGTAACTGCTTGCTTTATGGGGGAGAAGAGTTTCCCAGAATCATCCTGAGATTGGCTCCCACAGGAGGAGGTTGAGTTGATGCTGGGTGCAGATTACCTAGTGTCTGTGAATTTTTGCACACACATGCCCTGCCCTGCAAGAATACTACATTCAAAACACCTGCTTCCAATTGTTGTTATTCCATTCCTATACAACTTTCGCAAATCTATTGCCCCACAAATTAAACTCTGATACTATCCAACCATATAGTACATGTTTCCTTCCTCCACATATATTTGTTTCTCTTTATGAAGTCATATGGAAATGAGAGATCGATTCATAGAATCAGAATAATGCAGTACTGAAGAGATGCTTCAGTCTGCACCAACAAAAATACATTACTACCCAGACTAATCCCATTCTCTCACATTAGGCTCAAAGCCTTGAAATTTCTGACAGTTCAAGTGCTCATCCAGTAAACACAGACAGGAAGTTCTCATTTAAAACTCCACCAAAGCCATCTGGCTTCACACACAGATTGCCCCAGACATCCCGAATAGGCCATGGTCTTTCCCTGATCATTCTCTTCCCTTTGATACTCCTCTAGAAATTCCAGTGTTTTTCTCTCTTTGTACCTGTCATACATCTCTGTTTGCCTTTATGTCCAGACCTGAACATTGTGAGAGATCTTGGGTTCTCTGGTCATGTTGCTCTTACATTTCACCATAAGGGGAGCATGTTGAGTCTGTACTCAATTTTTGAATAAAATGTTTATATGTAAAATTTTTTGAATACACCCCAGTGCTCTGCTGTAGATTCAACCTTAACTAGCCGTTCCCAGCCGACTTTAGCCAGATCCTGCCTTATTTATAAAATCAGCTTTCCCCCAATCCAAAACCCTTTTTATTCAGACAATCCTCCTCCTTTTTCATAAAAAAAAGCTGAAAATGATTAGTGGATTGATTACCAAACAGCTTGTGAACTGTGAACATCATGAACACTTCTTCTGTGGCCAAGACTAAACGCAGACTGGGTGACCTCTGAATTACAATTCATGGATTACTGGCTTCTGAGTCAAGACATGCTCAGTTAAGGAAGGATTTTTCACACAAGACTGTGAGCAGCAGTGGCCCCAACACTGGCCACTGAGGTGCACCAGTTTTCAGTTTCTGCCAGAGTGAATCAGTTATCTTTCATTCCAATCTCAGCCTTCTGACCTAATGCAAGTTAGAAAGACCACTTTGTTCCATGACTCTGCATTCTCTGACCTGATTTATTATTCAGTTATGGGGAACATTATTGAAAGCTTCTTGAAAATCTAGATAAATTACATCTACAGCATTACAAATGTCTACTCCCTCTCTAACACCCTCAAAAACCTATTGATTCACAGCATTTAAGCATCACTGAAAGGGCTGAAATGTATTGCCCATCACTGATTCCCTCAAGAAGGTGCTCATGAGCCATTAGCTTCCAGTTTCATTGCAGTCTTGGAGTTTTCTTGGAGTGATCTCATTGATCATCTCTCTTTTACTTTAAGCTGGCCCGTGGAGAACATGTCTTTCTGTGATAACTCTTTTATTAACTTTATTTCTCTCTATATGGACTGTATCTTTGTCTTCCAAATGGCATTGTCTTTTTGACAGCCCTTCTGTTACCTTTAATAAATACAGGTTCTCTACCTCCCCTTTATTTCACCTCTGTATCTTTTCTAAATATATTAGATGCTGCAGTGCCTCATACCCAGCCCTGTTCTTTCTGAAGTCATATCTCAATAACCTCTGTCATGTTCGTTTTCTCTACATCCAGCACCCTGGTCTTATTCCAGACATTGTTTAACACATTTTAATGGGATAACTCTCAATTTACACTTAGACTGCTTTTCTGTAATAGCACTTACTACATAGGTGTGAATGGCCTCCTTGAATTTATTTTTTATTCCCAGAGCTTTCTTTCCTGTTTCATTCACATTTAAGCTGCTTTTGTTTCTTGTCATTCTGTCCCCTAATATCGGTCATCGAAATATGGAGAGATTGGGAACATTACACAGAAAAGTTTTTTTTTAATTATACTGGAATTGAGAGGTTTTCACAATGAAAAAAAAATCATTGAATATATTGAAGCTTTTTTGTTCAGAAAGGAGAAAACTGAGGGTGACCAGAGAGATGATTTTAAGATTATAAAAGTGTTTTTGAGCAGTTAGACACAAATATAAATGTAAATTTGTCACGAACTAGTGAAGAGTGACCTCAGGAGAAATGACTTTACCCAGACAGTGTTTAAACTGTGGAACTGGCAGCTACAGGAAGCAGTTGAGGTGACGAGCAGAGATGGAATAAAGGGTAAACTAGATAAGCAGATGGCGGATAAAGGAAGAGAAGGATAAGCTGATAGGGTGACAATACACATGGGAGCAGGCTCATATGGAGCATAAACATTAGCTTGGGCCTGACAGGCTGAATGGCCTGTTTCAATGCTGTAAATCCATTGTAACAGTTTGAAAATTTCACAGAACCACATACCTCTCCATTTAGTTTCCACTTCCTTGTAATTTTTACAAACTTGCTGTTCTGTTTGATAGAGATGGACCTTCCACTGTGGTTTCTCTATTGAAAAATAAACCTCTCCTTATGCTTACATCCACCAGTTTATAGTGTTTTCCATTGACCACAAGTTGGACTGGAGCTGCCAGACTAACACTATTGTGAGAGACACAGGGCAGAAGCTGCATATTCTGAGACAAGTGCCTCATCTCCTGACCCTTCACAGCCTCCCCAAAACTGACAAGCTTCAGGTCAGGAGTGCAATGGAATAATCACTGCTCACCTGGAAGGAGCAGCTACAACACTGTCCAGCACAGAGCAATTCACTCGATTGAGGTTCCTGCTACTAGACTCCATTTCTCCTGCAGCACCTACTGCCCTGCAGCTGCAGAATGTACTGTCTACAGAATGAGCTGTAACAAATCACTAAGGTTACTCCTTCCCTTACAACCTCTACCAATGAGGGGACCGGGGCAGCCGTGTCTTATGTAAAAACCATACCTTCACACTCCCCTCCCAGTCCCACAGCATCCTGGCCTGGGCACATGTTGCTGCAGTCTTGTCAGTGTCATTGCCTTGGGACCACTAAGACCATTGTGGGAGCACCTCCACTACCAGGACTGCAGCAATTTCAATAGAAGGTCCTGCACCACCTTCTCAAGGCAGTTCGGGATGGGAGATAAGTGCTGACATTAACAGCATCGTCTGTATCCTGAGAGAAAATATTAAAACAGAACTGGAAAGAGGAGAAGCTCATTGAGAAGGTGATTTGAAACAAGTTAAACCACTTTCCCAAATCGCTCTGACCCATTTGGACACGCACATAGAATGAGCACTGAGCCCATTGCACTCCACCGAAACAATCATGAATAAGTGAGAAGTCTTATATTAACAAGCTCATCGTGAAGTGAACCTGTGCTCTGACAGCCGCTATGCGAAATAGCAGGTTTTTCCACATTATATGGATACATCGCATTGCAAGACCATTCCTCTGATCTTTTGCAATATCTTTCATTGTGAAGTTTGATGATTAACATATTAAGTGTGATGTCTTCCAGAATGCAGAATCAAATTCCACTTTTATAAGTTTACACAAAGATATCCATTACCACCTTTGTCAAATGTTTGATTAACTTTCCAATTTATATAGATCATTGAACAAAATTAATGTGATAAGATGTATGTGACTGACACTGTGCTCCATTCGAGCCAGCTCACTACAACCACAGAAATATGCAGTGCCCAGTTCAACAGGAGCACAGGTCTAAAGTGTCATTGTTACATTAGATCCTGTCTTTTTTAACTTTAAGTTTCACTGAGCATAATAATTTTATAAACTTCAGGTAAGTGTCAACTACCTTTCCTGGAATGAGCTGTCACATGCAGGCCAGAGCAGTTGAGGACAGCTAATTTCCTTCCCACATACCTGGCTGCAACAGAGGTGCACTCATGACAACCTGATATCTGTACTGAAGTTTCCATTTCAGATGAAGCTTCTTATCTAAATTCAATTTCATGAACTGCCATTGTGCGATTTGAACTGGTGTCTCTGGATTATGCATTCGGCTCAGTAAGGGTGCACAGACGTATGAAATGAGGCAGGAGGTTAGCACAAAATAATAGAGCTGATGCAGGTACAATGGGCGGAATGGCCACATTCAACACCTTAGTAATTCTGTGATCCTGGTTCTGTGATCCACTAATATAACCACATTAGCAATGTTCCCATATAAACAGTAAACGTTACAGTGACCATGGAAATCTCTAATTTGGTGTGTCTAGTTTTGGTTTTTTGTTAATATTCTTCTATCATTGTCAGGACACTTGTGAATTCAAACCATACTCCAGGCTTTAAGTACATTGTAAAGGCTGACATTTCAGTTTGTTGAGAAAATGCTGCATTGTCAGGGAACAGTCTATAGAATGAATTGTTGCATTTCCGTTTCTCTCTGTTCTCTCATACGGATGAGAAAGGTTCCACAGTATGATCTGATGGAGAGCTGTGGATTTCTCCAGGTGTCTGGTCAACATTTATCTTTCAACCAACAGCATAGAAATTAAATAAGCTCATTGCTTCATTCTCTCACAAAACAGCATCAACTTCACTTCACAAATAACCATTGGCTGTCCAATGTTTAGGATTGTCAGAGATGTGTAGGTTCTTCCTTTCAAATTTATGACAACCCTACGCCATTGCAATCCACTCACTGTTTTATGAAGTTATGGGAATTCTCCAGACCTTGGCTGAGATACTCAAATGAAACCAGCTACAGCATCAAAATTGTTCTCTTAAATGCCCAGCGAAAACTGGTTTTCATTTCAGGAATAAGATCTAATGTCCAATCAGCAGTTTCTGTCCCAATTATTTACCATAAGCAAAGAGAAATAATTGGTGGA
Source organism: Stegostoma tigrinum (assembly GCF_030684315.1). NCBI lineage: Eukaryota > Metazoa > Chordata > Chondrichthyes > Orectolobiformes > Stegostomatidae > Stegostoma > Stegostoma tigrinum. The sequence goes on along the minus strand of NW_026728046.1, from coordinate 241,011 downwards.
AATAGAATCAAAATAGTGACTGAAGATAATTAACTCCTATGTGATGAGCTACTCTCTTACTTCTTGTTGCTTAATCATGAAGCATTCCTCTGCTGAATCCTGACCAAATAGAACTATGTAAGACCTATCAGCAGAAGTAAGCAATTCAACCCCACAAGCCTCGAAATCTATCGATCTCCTCCTTAAATTAATTCAGTGCCCCGACATCCAATCTCCTCTGGGATAGTTAATTCCATAGATTCACAAACCTTTGAAAGAAATAATTTCTTCTCATTTGCATACCTCTCAGCCGAAATCTGTTACCCCTCTTTCTGGATTGCTTCATGAGAGGAAACATCCTCTCTACATCTATTTTGTCAATCCCTATGGCATCTTGTACAACTCAAAGAGGTCTCCTCTCATTCTTCGTAACTTTAGTGATTATAGGCCTACACTGCCGAATCACTCCTCGTAAGGAATGCTATCCTTCTTGCCCCATTCATTATTACACATTGGCTCAATTTCCAGCAATCAAAACATTGATTCAGCAAGTCAACCAGAACTGTAAAATCTCCACTTTGAGCTGGCGCTAAATTTACTCACAGTTGGCTTTCCCAAATTTACTTGTTTTTTTTTGAGTGAGCAGGGTTACGGTCAGGGTTCGAGTTACATTTTGTGCAGGATAGTTTTCCAGGCACTGGAGAGCAACTGGACGGAGTGGTATCTGTCCATCCATGCTGGTCATGGGAAGGGACACGGCAAGATTAATTTGCCTGTGTTTGGAATGACTGAGACAAGGTATTAATATAACCTTGCAGTTCTCATTGAGAAATTCAGTGATAGGGAAAAAGAGAGTGAACAAGGAGGGAAAAATATGTGAGAAACACACTAAAGGACAGGGCAACTTGTTGTGATGACCTTGTTGATTATTGTAGTGTGGATCTTTGTGGCTTTCACAATAAATACCAAACAGAGCAACATTTCCAGATCAGACCTAATTATATTTTAACTTCAAGGTCCAAATAATAACTCACTCGTTTGAAAATCTTCCAAATTTGAGGTCATATTTTGGATGCAGTGGTAGCCATTTACAGGCTTGTTATAAATATTTAAATGTCATGTTACATTTTCAAGCAAAAATGTGTAGAAAAGAGTTATTTGCTGATTTACTCACAACTATTCAATTGACTGTAACGGAGGTCACTATTTCCAGGTGAACATTGCAACGGAGATGTAATGACTTATTTGCTCCCTACCTCCCGAGATCAGAGCATCCAGGTGGCAGAGTCTGAGGGATTTCTGATTGTGCAATAGAATTGCTGCTAAATGAAGTAGTGAAATGAAGTGTTACAATTCAGGCAACTTCCCAATATTCTAAACGTTTGTTAGGTTAGTTTGTTAGAACCTCCAACCACAATTTACAAACATGCCCCATTTCTATTGCCAGTCCTCTGATGGGATTGTTAAACTTCCTGTCAGTTCTCTATTGAGCTTAAAACCCTTTGGGGTTTTTCACAGTAGAACCAACAACATTATGGTGAGGCAGTGGGAGAGATTTGATGGAAATTAAGACCACTTGTATTAAAGAATGAGAGGCTTGAGTTGTGAGAAAAGCTTTAGACCAGTCGTTACAACCAGCAGGGTTAAGAGATTTAGAGTCAGCCCACTGACCTGCACCAGAAATCTGTGAGAGCAGGAACCAGACTAGGGGAATAATCAATATACACACTGATTGTTAGAATGTGACTCATACTCCCTCTCAATTATCTGTTTTGTGGCACCACTTCTTAATTATAGTCAGAGATTACTTAGATGAAGGAATGAAGAGTCATATTTCCAAGTTTTCTGCCAGCACCGTAAGGGGGTAATGGTGCATATGTTGATGTCCCTGAAGGAGTGATCCAGAGACCGAGGCAAATGCTCAGGAAACATAGACTCAAATCTCATTTTCTGAAATTTAAATTTGGTTGATTTGAATAAAATGGGGAATTGAAAACAAGTTTCCATTACAGTGACAATGAAGCTGTCATAGATTGCTGTTAAACCCACCTGGTTCCCTAATGTCCTTTAGGGAAAGATAACTGCCATCCCTACCAGATTATGTCAACATGTGACTCCAGGGGCACACCAATGGGGATGACTCGTAACTACAACTGAAATGACCAAGAAAGATGCTCCATTAGACCATGAGATACAGCAGCAGAATTCAGCCAGCAGGCCCATTGAGCCTGCTTCATCATTCAGTTGTGGCTGACATATTTCTCAGTCCCATTCTCCTGCCTTCTCCCCATAACCTTTGACCCCCTTACTAATGAAGACCCTATCTTATCTCTGTCTTAAAGACACCGAGTGACTTTGCCTCCACAGTTTTCTACCAAAAATGAGCTCCACAGATACACCACCCTCAGGCTGAAGAAGTTTCTCCTCAGCTCATTTCTAAAGAGTTACCCCTCCAGTGTGAGGCCGTGCCCGTGGGTCCGAGTCTATCCTACTCATGGAATAATGTTTTAACCACATTGAATGTATCCAGGGCTCTTACTATCCTGTAAGTTTCAATCAGATCCCCCCCTCAATTTTCTGAACTCCATCGAGTACAAACTGAGAGTTCTCAACTGCTCCTCAAACAACAATTCCCGGGATCGTTCTTGAAAACCTCTTTTGGACCTCTCCAATGCCAGCATTTCCTTCCTTAGACACGGGGTCCAAAACTGTACGCAATATTCCAAACAAGGTTAGACTACAGCAATATACAGTGTCAGCAGTACTTTCCTGCTCTCGTGTTCTAACCCTCTCAAAATGAATGCTGACATTGTATTTGCCTTCCCAAACACCAAATGAACTTGCATGTTAAACTTTAAGAGAATCCTGAAATCTGACTCACAACACCTTTTTTGCTTAAGATTTCTGAAGATTTTCCACATTTAGAAAATAGTCTATGCCCCGATTCTTCCTATCACACTTTCCGGCATTGTATTCCATCTGCAACTCCTTTGCCCACTCTCCCAGCCTGTCCAAGTCCTCCTGCAGGCTCCCTGCCTCCTCAAAAATACCTGTCCCTCCACCTGACTTCCAGTCATCTGCAAACTTAGCAACAATGCCCTCTGCTCCTTTGTCCAGATCATTCATGTATAATATGGATAGTCGTGATCCTAATACTGACCCCTGTGGAACTCTACTTTTCACAGCTGCCACCCTGAGAAACAACACTTTATCCCTATTCTCCACCTTCTGCCAGTAAACCAATCCTCTATCCATATCAGTACCTTACTTCGAACATGATGGGCTCTTGTATTATTTACCAGCCTCCTGTGAAGCACCTTGGCAAAGGCCCTCTGGGACAGCGCATTTCGGGAATAGCAACATTGACTTTAACCTCAGCTCTACGTTCCTGCTACCCCCAAAAATCTTTAAATAGCCCATCTACCTCTGCATTAAAAATATTTAAAGATTATCCCACTGTCTTTTGAGGAAGGGAAATCCAAAGACTCACAATCTTCTGGGGAGAAAGAAAAATCCTCATCTTGGTCTCAAATAGGTGACCTCTTATTTTTAAACAATGTCTCCTAGTTCAAGATTCTCTCTCAGAGGAAATGTCCTTTGCAAGTCCACCCTGTCAAGATCTCTCCAAATGTTATATGCTTCAAATAGTAGGACGACCTTAGAGCAAAAATATAGACTGTGGGAGAATAACTCAAAGATGATGATGAATAAGAACATAGGAATAAATTATTGCTGCTGGTTAGATCTACAGCAGGCCTGATTGAGTACCAGGTTTTGTTGAGGAGGGCGAACAGTAACAAGTTAAGGGTGAGCTTAGTACTTTCTTTCCTCTAAGTCTGCTAGTTGTTAAAGGAGCAGATATGGCAGTCAATGGAGTGGCAGGCTCCTCCTGTCAGGTGTGGGAGATCAGCGAGTAGTCGACTATCCCTGGGAGCTATGTCGGCAGGAAGTGTTTCCAGTTGCAGCTCCTCTCAGATGACATAGATTAGTTGGATCAGCAGGTGGACATACTGAGGAGTATACAGGAGACAGAGGGTGTGATAGATTGCAGCTTCAGTGATCACCTTGCAGATGCAGTCAGGTAGATAGGCAACAGCTAGGAGAGATAGGCAGGCAGTGCAGGAGTCTCCTTTGGCCATCCCCCTCACAAATAAGTCTACCATTTTGGATACCACTGGGGACGGCCAGCCTCTCAGGTGAAAATAGCAGCAGAAGCCAGGAATTTGGCACTACATCAGGCTCTGCACTAAATTCCAAGCAAGCAATTGTGATAAGGGACTCTGTAGTCAGGGACGTAGACAGACATTTCTGCAGCCGTGAGTAAGATTCTAGGATGGCGTGTTGCCTCCCTGGTGCCAGGGTCAAGGACATCTCACAGCAATTGCAGGAAATTCTCAAAGGAAAGCTGGAGTGTCCAGAGGTCATTGTTGGTGCCAACAAGATAAGTAGAAAAAAGGCATGAGGTCCTGCAGATTGAAAATAGGGTATTTGGCAGGAGGTTAACAAGCAGGAACTCAAGGGTAATAACCTCTGGATTTCTGCCGCTGCCAAGTGCTGGTGAGAGTCGGAAAAGGAGGAAAGCACAGATTAATGCCTGGCTGAGGAGCTGGTGCAGGAAGCAGGGATCCAGATTTTTTGGATCATCAGGATCTCTTCTGAGGCAGAAGTGATCTGTACAAGAGGGACAAGAGGATATGAGCATTGAGCTCATATTGCTCTGAACCCTTACTAGAAGTTTGTCAAATCTTTAGTCTGTAACGTGCAGCTTTGTGAAGAAACTGAAGCCTGAAGACTGTCCTTGACCAGGCTTCTCTTCAACCAATCTGTCATGAACCCAAATGTGTGGACGTTGGCATCAAACCACACTACAAAAAAAAACACTGGATTCTAACCGCAAATCACTTCAAATCATCTTACTTTAATGGTGGAAGTAATTAGAAGTAGTTTGTGACATTTCTAGAGGATATATAAAATTGTGGCAATTGAACACAATGTAAGCAAATAGCGACATCACCAACTTTGCACCTGTAAAGGGTTGAACTAAGTGTGTTTCAATGATGGAAAACTAGAACTAAGGAGGTTTGGTGATCCAGGTCGATAGATCATTAAACTGTAACAAACAAGCGATGGAGATAATCTAAAAGCCTTCTCGAACAGTGACCTTTCCATCGAGGGGTTTTGACTTATTTTTATTCATTCATGGGGTGTGGGCATCGCTGGCCGGGCCAGCGTTTATTGCCTGTCCCTAGTTACCCTTGAGAAGGGGTGGTGGTGCTGGGCTGCCTTCTTGAGCTGCTGCTGTCCATATGCTGTGGGTTGATCCACAATGCCAGTAGGGAGGGATTTCCAGAATTTTGACCCAGCAACACTGAAGGAATGGCGATATATTTCCACGTCAGGACGGTGAGTCGCTCAGATGGGAAATTGCAGGTGGTGATGTTCCCATGTACCTGCTGTCATTGTCCTTCGAGGTGCAAGTGGTTATGGATTTTGAAGGTGCCGTCTCAGGAACTAAGGTGGATTTCTGCAGTGTATCTTGTAGATAGTACATACTGCTGCTGCTTCACATCAGTGGTGGAGGGATTGGATGTTTTTGGATCTGGTGTCAATCAAGTGGGCTGCTTTGTCTTGGGTTGTGTCAAGGTGCTTGAATGTTGTTGGGGCTGCACTCAGCTAGGCAAGTAGCGAGTATTCCATCACAGTTCTTCCTGTGCTTTGTTCATGGTGGACAGGCTCTGGGGACTCAGGAAGTGAGTTACTTGCTACTGTATTCCTAGCCTCTGACCTGCTCTTGTAGCCACTATGTTTATGTGGCAGGTCCATTTCAGTTTCTGGTCAATGGTAACCCTAAGAATGTTGATAGTACGAGGTGCAGTGATGGTAACACCCTTGAATGTCAAGAGGTGATGGTTAGATTCTCTCTTATTGGAGATGGTCATGGCCTTGCATCTCTGTGGCGTGAATGTTACTTGCTATTTGCCAGCCCAAGCCTGGATATTGTCCAGATCTTGGTCAGAGACAAAAAGACTGCAGATGCTGGAATCCAGGGTAAACAAACAGGAAGCTAGAAAAACACAGCAAGCCCAGCAGCATCTGGAGGAAAGGAGCAGTCAATGTTTCTGGTAATACCCTTCTTCAGGAATCCTCCTTCAGCATTTGAACAGTATCTGAGCAGTTGCAAATGGTGCTGAACATTGTGCAATCATCAGCAAACATCCCCACTTCTGACCGAGATTACAAGGCTGTCAAAGTTGCACATCAGTTATGAAGTTCCCTGCACAGTCCACACCGAGAGCATTGTTCTGCACCAACAGATTGAGGAAACCTATTCCTGCTGGCTGAGGAGTTTGGGTTGCAGAACATTATTTAAATTTGGAATTATATTACTTCAGGAGGTAAAATAGGAAAGATATTTTTAAAAGTTGCCAATGTTTGAAGTGAGATTGATGGTTATTTGTTCATTCATTAACATGCATGAGCCAGGATTTTGGATGAGATCACATTGGGTCTCATTGGATCCAAAGTGTTAAATGCTGTCCTCTAGTTCCTAGATTCTTGGAAAAGGAATGAATGAAACTGGGAAAGATCTCCTGATTAGAAAGGAGACAAATGCACTGCAATTACTTTACCAACAATGTCGGCACGGCAGAATCACATTGCTGCATTCACTGGGAGGCACCAAATTTCTTTCCTCATCTGGACATCTAACGGGAGCAAAGCTTCAGATTTTCAAAGTATTTGTCCCTTTTCTTTTTAAAAGCTATCAGTAATTTTGCAAACAGCTTCAATCACATGTTCCTTGGAGTCAATAAAAGAAATCTCCCATCATTCTTTTGGTAACCACTGAGAATTTACACCTTCCAGCTCCCAGCCAGGAGAAATCATTTAACACAATTTGCTTCATCCATCAATACCCCAGAAGCAATGCACTCCCAGGTACATCACTTAGCCCGCTTCCTCACTTAGGTATTGACACACAAAATAATTTAAATCTTTCAAGAAAGTATTGAAAAGCCAAAGTCCATTTGGAGGAACCACTTTTCACAATCTGTCAATTGTAGAACATGCAGATTTTTCTCACTGTTTGGCTCTTCCGTCCTCACAAATTCCTTTACCATATCAACAGCTCATCACAATTTGCTTAACCCAGTTAGCTCTCATGTAGGATCTAGTTATTTCCTCAGAACTAAAATGTTTCATCCTTAAACACAAATAGGATATTTTTCAGAGCCTCTCCCTCTGCTCCATCTTAACATTGGTGATTTCACAGCAAAAAAACCCAAAGGATTTTTATCTCCTAAAGGGAACAAACTAAATTATAACAATTACAAGTAGGTCAGAAGAATAGAGAATAGAGAACTGGCAGTAGAGTTGGAGCACATTTGGAAATTGTGGTTGCAAGCTACAGTGAATTAATTTAACACGTGAAGGCACTGAAGTATTAAATGGTGGTGTAGACTTGCCCAATTGAATGCGTACTCCTGCTCCTATATTTCCATGTTCCTGTACAGTGTCCTTGAGTGAGTAAAATTACTCGAGGCACTCACAGCAGTGTTGCGCACACTGAGCCACACACTGAGATAGTATGAAAATGTCTCCTGGCCCGCTCTGTATCAGAAACCTAAGCTCATTGAGCAGAAGCCATTTTGGAGGTTTGATAACACAACTAGCTTCTAAAACTGACGCCACCGAGCCCACTTTCTCACCCGTCATGAATAGTCAAGAAAAGAAATACTGGGCTTGTTAAAATTGGTCAGGTAACCATCGAATTGTTGTCAAAGTTAAGTTAGTTTGTTTCTGAATTTGGGGCAAGGAAGGCTGTTCTCATTGGTGAACCAGTCTGACACCAATGTCATTGTCTCCTAAGTGCCTTCTGCTTAGTGTAGAAAGTCACCCCACTGTATCAGACTGCTGCCATTATTGGTTCAAGAAATAGGCCCATTACCACCTTTTAAATTTATGGAGGAGCAATAAATGATGGCCATGCTACTGGTATCCACATCAGAAGGCCATGTTATTCAAAACAAATCCCCATAACTCTCTGAAAGCCAAGCTTGTGCCTTAAGATTCATATCCCCCTCAGGAGTTTCAACCCTTATTATAACCTTTATTATTGCACAGTTTAGAGAAGCTCGAGAATCCACCCACTAAGGAATAAAAATCATTGCACGCTGGATCAAACTACAGCATTCTGCAATGAGCAGTTCATGAACCAATTCACTTGATGTCATTCTCTCTCTGCAACTATCAGCAGGCTCGCATCGATAAGTCAGAAATCAGTGAAGACAAGCACTGGAGCTCGTGAACCCAAACAGAAATTGCTGGAAAAGCTCAGCAGGTCTGGCAGCATCTGTGGAGTGAAATCAGAGTTCATGTTTCAGGCCCAGTGACCTTTCCTCAGAGGCTATTGACATTGAGCAAAATTGGACTTGGAATATTTACACCAATATGGTCCAGGTGGCACTCATTTAACTTGGTGTCTGTCTGTCCAGAGAACTATCTGGGCTCTCCAATCAGATTATGAAGGCAGGATGACATTGGGATTTAACAGGATTTTAAGAAGCCCATGTTAAGTGATGAATTATAACAAGAGCTCAACACTTGATGTGTGGAAATCCGTTGGTGCCAAAATCACATGGTTAGGCACAAGGTTAGATTTTCATAACTTAACTGGAAGTCAATTGTTCGTAACCGAGCTTGAGCAATGTACTTGCCCAAATTCGTTTCTTCTTTTTTTTGGTTGAGCTGAATTAGTAACCAGTGAAAATCTATCTCACCCAAGGTTTCCTAACCCCTTGAACACTGGATTTTTTCAAATGGAAAGTTAAACTTCAAAGTTTTCCACTGATTAAAAAGAACTAAAAATTCCAGGTGCCTACATTTTTTACAGAGATCTGCCAACAAAATCCATCACATATTATGTCGCAAAATCCAGCAGACATTAGCAGAATACTATCCATCTACTCCCACCCCATGTCTTCTATTGGACAGCCAGTTCTGTATCCAGACAGCCAAATTTCCTGAAATACTTACTTTCTGAATGAGGCTACCATGTGGAACCTTATCGAATGCCTTGCTAAAATCCATAGAGACCACATCCACTGTTCTACCTTCGTCAATGTGCGTTGTCACATCCTCAAAGAATTCAACGAGGCTTGTTAGGCATGAGCTGGCCCTCACAAAGTTATGCTGACCTTTTATAATCAAACTTTTCCAAATAATCATAAATACTATCTCTCAAAATCCTCTCCAATAATTTGCCCACCATAGAAGTGAGACTGACTGGTCTGTAATTTCTAGGATTATCTCTTCTCCCTTTCTTGAACACGGGAATGACATTTGCCACCCTCCAATCTTCTGACGCTACTCCAGTGGACTGTGAGGATGCAAAAATCATTACCAATGGGGCAGCAATCTCTTCCCTCGCTTCCCATAGGAACATTGGGCATATCCCGTCTGGCCCATGGGACTTATCTATCCTCATGTTTTTCAAAATTTCTGGCACATCCTCCTTCCTAACATCAACCTGTTCGAGCATATCTGCCTGTTTCATCCTGTCCACACAAATGTAAAGGTCCCTCTCATAGATGAAGCAAAGTATTCATTAAGGACCTCCCCTACCTCCTCTGACTCCGCACACAAGTTCCCTCCACTATCCATGATTGGTTCTACCTTCACTCTGGCCATCCTCTGGTTCTTCACGTAACTATAGAAAGCCTTGAGGTCTCCCTTGATCCGACCTGCCAAGGTTTTCTCATACCCACTTATAGGTCTCCTAAATCCATTCTTCAGCTCCTTCCTGACTACCTTGTAGATCTCTAGAGCCGTCTCCGATCCTTGCTTCCGCAACCTTAAGTAAGCTTCCTTCTTCCTCTTGACTAGGTGTTCAACATGTCTTGTCATCCAAGGTTCCTTCACCTTCCCATCCTTTCCTTGCCTCAGTGGGACAAACCTATCCAGTACCAGAAGCAACTGCACTCTCAACGATCTCCACATCTCTAGCGTGCATTTCACAGAGAACATCTGATCCCAGTTGGTGCTCTGTAGTTCTTGCCCAATGGCTTGTAATTCCCCCTCCCCCAGTTAAATCCTTTCCCATACTGTCTGCTTCTATCCCTCTCCAAGCCTATCGTAGAGGTCATGGAGTTGTGATCACTGTCACCAAAATGCTCTCCCACCGAGAGATCTAACACTTAACGTGGTTCGTTGCCAAGCATCAAATCCAGTAGGGTCCCCCCTCTTGTCGGCCTATCTACATGTTGAGTCAGACGTCCTTCCTGGGCGTACCTGACAAAATCTGCTTCATCCAAACTATTTGTACTTCGAAGGTTCCAGTCTATATTAGGGAAGTTGAAGTCACGAATGGCAACAACCCTATTGCTTCTACACCTTTCCAAAATCTGTCTCCCACTCTGTTCCTCAGAGTCTGTCTTGCTATTAGGGGGTCTATAGAAAGCTCCCAATAAAGTGACTGCTCCTTGCCTGTTTCTAACTTCCACCCAAACCGACTCAGAGAGCAAACCCTCCTCAATGACCTCTCTTTCTGCAACTGCGATACCATCCCTGATTAGCAATGCCACTCCTCCACCTCTTTCAACTCCCTCCTTATTTCTTTTGAAACACCTATACCCCGGAATATTCAACATCCATTCCTGCCCCCATGTTATCAAAGTCGCCATAATGGCCATGACATTGTAGTTCAAAGTACTGACCCATGCTCTAAGTTTGGCCACCTTTAATCCTGACACTTCTTGCCTTGAAGTAGACATACCTCGACCCATCGCGCTGACTGCCACTTTATCCTATCAACTGCTTATCCTTCCTTGTAGATTCTCTGCTTGCTCTAACTAACTGTAGACTGGCTACCCTACACTCTGATCTGTAACTCTCGTTTCCATCCCCCTGCCAAACTAGAATACGGAGTCACATGCAGGGATAAGACCATGGAAAAACCAAACAAGTTAGTTTCTGCAACAGAGAATGGGAGACCAAAGCTTTGAGGTCAAAAGAAGTTGGGTGCAGCACTTTTGAGAAAAGTGTGAAGGTATTCCCTCATTAGAGTCACGTACCTAATGTGAAAACCCATGGAACAGATAGTAATCATAGAATCATCGAATCACTACGGTGTGGAAACAGGCGCTTCAGCCCAACAGGTCTATGCTGAACCTAGACCATCCCAACCAGACCCAAAAGTTTCAGAAATAATTGGTTTGGAAATTGTCGGAGTGACAAGAGACAAGTAATAAGGGTACTGAGAAGATATGCTCATTAAGAAGATGTAGTATCCTACAAAGATCTATATTGGACTCTTCACTGTTTACCTTGTTAATTAGCAAGTTAAGATTGGAGAGAAAATTACAATAACAACATTTCCTGATGACAAAAAGATACATATGGATGAAAACATAAAGTAACAAAGAGGCAGTGATGGATAAAATTAAAAGCCAAAAATGTGCCAAAAATAAATAGCACAAAGCTCCTTTTAGATCAATTGTTCAATGTGAGTTTGAGAAAGGTAGATTTTTGTTATACCACAGTATTAAGTACCAAAATACTGTAAGAGTATTGTTACACAGCCGAAGTGGTAGAGGAAATCAGTTCACAGGGCAGGCAGCATTTCATTGACATGAGCTCGAGGAGCTGATTGAACTCATCCTGCTTCTGCATTGTCAGTGCGGAGCTTGTAAATGTTGGAACAGGGCAGATGAAGATTATTCAAATCCTGGTCCATTATAATCCTATTGATGCTGGCACTTGTTCACAAGAAATTCCCAGGGTGGACACTTTTTCTACTGATAATAAAATTTCATCAAAAATAGTGAACAGAGAGGTGAATTAATAAAGCAATTATTCAGTAAAACCTATGTGCCCCTAAAACTGGGCAGAACACATTCCTGGAATGAACTGGCCAGAGCTGGAATACAGAGATAACACAGTGTGAAGCTGGTTGAACGCAGCGCGCCAAGCAGCATCAGACGAGCAGGAAAGCTTGACGTTTTGGGTTGGGACCTTTCTTCAGAGCTGGAATACAGTCAGGTTATTTCTAGTTAACTTGTTAATAACATCACAATGCACAACGTAATGGGAACACAGCACGTTCAATGGCCATGTTATGGTCTATCGGTAATGCTTAAATCTCTGTGCAACTTGTTGGAGTTGAAATGCAATTTTATGGACACCTCGTGGTCAGTAATGGGAAAACACTCAAATATTTAAAAGAAGGTGATAATGCTCTCAAGGGGATTACATTTCAAGGACATAGTCTCTTTGTCATTTTCTAAAAGAGGAAATTTATTCTTAAGCAATATTCTGAAAGACACACAAGGCTATCTCACTTCATTCAGTGATCACCTCGTCCATTTCTCAATTACTAATGTTGCAACAGATCCAGAGGGATGGCCTTCCTGGAAGATTGTGTCTATATATTGTGGAAGTGCATTTGGCGTTTGGTGGAGCCATATTGAGGATCTCTCCCAGGTAAGACTGCTGAAATTAGGCCTTGTAAATGTAACTTTTCCTTCCAGTTGAGCAGTTGATTGTTCTATGGCACTCCTGACTTGAAACTTGTCAGTTTTGGGGAGGCTCTAAAAGATCAGAAGGTGAGGCACTTGTCTCAGAATATCCAGCTTCTGCCCTGTGTCTATAACCATAGTGTTCGTCTGACAGCTTCAGCCTAGCTTTGGTCAATGGGGAGCATGATAAACTGGTGGGTGTGAGAATTAGGAGAATTAGATCAGTGGAGCATGTTTATTTTTCAGTAGAGAAGCCAAGGTGAAAAATCATTGTCCATTAATTGGAACAGCAAGTTTGTAAAAAAAAAGAGGCAGGGGAAACTAAATGAATGAACATGTGGTCATGTGAAAATTGTGAATTATTACAATGGATTTGCAGCATTAAAACAGACCTAGGGTCAAAGCTAGTGTTTATGCTCCACATGAACAGCTTCCCACCCTTCATTTTCTCACTTCATCAGCTTATTCTTCCTTTCCATTTTCCCTCAACTGCTTATCTCGTTTACCCTTAATTCCATCTCTGCTTGTCACCACAACTGTTTCCTGTGGCTGTCAGTTCCACATTTTACACATTTTCTGGTCAAAGTAGTTTCTCCTGTGTTCAGTCTTCAAATTGAGAAGTTATTCACTTTGGTTGTAAAAATAGAAAAGCAGAATACTTTTGAAGATATGAAAATTGTAAGCATTGACATACAATACTCATGAAGAGAATGCAGAAAATGACCACGCAGTGACAGCAGGCAGGAAGTTTATGGAATAAGAGTCTGGTCCTACAAGGAGAGACTGAGCAAAATGGATCTGTGTCCTCTGGGGCTGAGAAGAATGAAAGATGATCTGAGTGAACTGTTCAGTCTTCTGAAGGGAATTGATAAGATTGATGCTGAGAGACTATTTCCACTGATAAGGGAATGTAGAGCATGAGGGCACTGTGTCAGAGTGAGCAGTTGATTATTTTGGACTGAGATGAGGGGAAATTGCTGCAATCAAAGGGCCGTGATTCTTTGGTATTATGCACCACAAAGGATTGATTATTGAATGAATTGGGACAGGTTCAGTGCACAATATATGTGTGTACATCCAGACAGACTGAGTATTTAGGGAAAGTGATTTCACCTGCTTCAAAGAAACAAGTTATTCAGCTTCTCCTCTAACGTGTGTTGCTCTAATATTTCTTCTCAGGCTGTCGTCAGTACTGCTACGGCTGGATTTGATCACTCACCCTGCGGTAAGAGGGTGGTCCAGGGTCTTTCATTTAAATGGCATCCCTTGTTTCAAATGGTTGAGGTTTGGATGGACAGATTTTTTAATGATTTCTCAGGGAATCAGGGAGACTGCAGACGATGATAACGTACAATTTAAGCCCAAGGTCATCCACAATAGCTTTAAATGACAGGACAATCTCAACGGGCCAAAAACAGAAGTTGCTGGAAAAGATCGCATGTCTGGCAAAATCTGTGAAGAAAAAGCTCAGTTAATGTGTCGGATTTTTAACTTATTTTTTAAAAATTTGTTCACAGGTTGAAGGCATCACTGATCAGGGGTGGCATTTACTGGCCATCACCAGTTGCCCAGTTTCAACCACACTGCTGTGGGTCTAGAGTCATATGTGGGCCAGACCAGTTCAGGATAGCAGCTTCCTTCCCTAAAGGGCATTAGTGAACCTGATGTGTTTTTCTGACAATCGTCAACGTGTTCATGGTCATCACTAGATTCTTAATTCCAGCGATATTTTATTGAATTCACATTCCACCACCTGCCGTGGCACGATTCAAAGCCGGGTCCTCAGAATGTTATCTGGGTCTCTGGATTAACAGTTCTGTAGCAATACCTCTCGGCCATTGCCTCCAATCCTGAGTTCTGAGGAAGGGTCACCGGATCTGAAACATTAACCCTGATTTTTTTCTTCACTGATGTTACCAGACCTGCTGTGCTTTTCCAGCAACTTCTGTTTTTGTTCCTGATTTACAGCATTTGTAGTTCTTTCAGTGTTCAATCTCAATGGGCCTTTTTACTCTACAATCTACTCTACAATTACTCCCCGCTTCTATTTTTTTTTTGCTTTCTCCAAACTGTCTATGTTTAAAGTACAAAGACTGGTAAGGGAAAGCTCAACAAGAAATACAGCCTTAATGAAAACAGATCAGGAGAAAGGGGTCAGGAAAGATTTACGCCCAAGATGACATTGATGGCAAGGAAGTAACGAGAGTTATACAGCTGGAGTCTGAAGAGATAGTTCAATGTAGAGTGGGAGAAAACCTTACTTAAATGAACCAACAAATGTTTGCAGTAAAACAGGGGGAGCCGAATACTGTGTTGAACAGCAAGGAATCAAACATCAGAGCAGTTATTAGGAAGTGCTGCAGAATAATTAGGACTCACAATTAAAAATTGCAATGTAATATATTTAGAAATGATGGTGAGGGTAAAAGGCAAGTTGAATGAGCTGTATTTATTTGGGAAAAGTAGGCACAGCTACCAGCAGGACAAAAATAATATCCATATGGAAGGAGCAAAAGAATATTAAAGGATCAGCAAGAGGTGATGTCTGCACACTACCTACAAGGTTTTGGAAAGGAGGTCAGGTAAAAACAAAACATGCAGACTGATTCAAATCCGTGATCTCTATCAGCCGAAGGACTATGAGACATACGGGGATATCCCACCCATTACCACCAGCCATTTTAATTTGGAGCGAGACCACTGTTTCTTTTATTGCCAGTGGATCAAAATTCTGTAACTATCCCTCACAGCACTTCCAATGTCACTATACTGCATGGACTGAGCAGTTCAAGGAGGAAGCTCGACCCCACTTTCTTTGGAGCAGTTATGGATGGGAATAGACATTGCCCTCGACAGTGATGAACAAGGCCCATGAAGGAATAACAAAACAAATAGGGCATTCAGTAAAAATCAAACATAGATTGGTAACTATGGGGCATTTTAATGACACTGATATTAATTGACAGAATTGTCAATTATCAAAACGTTAACTGTTTTCTCTCCACAGATGCCCCCAGACCCACTGAGTTTCTCCAGTATTCTGTGTTTGTTTCAGATTTTCAAAATTAATAGTATTTTGCTTTTACATCATTTATTACTGGTTTTCCGTCGCAGATATTAGACTAACAATCTTATAGTTTCCTGTTTTCTACATCCCTCCTCTCTTGAACAGGGGTCTTAAATCTGTCTTCCCAAACTGCCTGGATCTTTTCTGAACCAATAGAATTTGTTTACTATCTCCACGGATACTTCTTTTCTGACCATAGGATGTTTCCCATCAGGTCCAAAGGGCTTCCGGCATTTAATTCAACTGGCTCCCCCTATACCTGTCACAAGCTTTGTGTTCCTTCTTGCCTTTCATCTTTTGACATTCAAATATGAGTAAGATGTTTTTCAAGTTTTTTCAGTGTTAGACACGAAATACCCGTTCAATGTTCTAACCATATCCTTGTTTCTAATTGTTAATTCTCCATCCATATTGCCTCATGGAACATTGTTCACTTGAAATATCAACCCAGTAACACTGTCATCACGCTGCTACCTGAGCTATTGACGGACTGATGCAGACAATTGGCTGTTAGCTGAGGAATGCCTATTACAAGGGGACAATTTATATTCTGTCCACACTTGCTCTTTCCAATACTTAACAAAACATTTTGAACAAAATTAATTCGATAGATTTAATGGCATGAAGATTTTAATTCAGAGACTATGGCAATGAGGTATTTTATCTACTTAAGCAAGATAAAAATGCAAAAGATGACAGCATTTGATTGAGGAGGATAATATGTACATTGTCCTTTTAACCAAATAATTTAGCAAAATTAACTCGGAAGAAATTGGAGCATTGTCCATTCCCTGTCTAAGCCCATTGGTTTTGCTCCATTAGGTTGCCCATCATGAAGCTCTCTCTGTGTCTGGGCTGTGTGGTGATGTCTATTCTGGCTGGAGCCTTAGGCCACATCTTTAATTCGACACTGGCTGAAGACTGGAGGAATTGGAAATTAGAGTATGAGAAGCAGTACACTGAGGTAAAAGGAGAATTTGCTCTGGTACAAAATCTATTCCAAAAGTTCAGTTCACTCAGAAGAGGAAGTGATTCTGTAGTCTAAGTTATTGAAATTTCTTAGTTGGAGATAAAGTGGGAGAGGACCGTTCTCTTTTGGCTGGAACAGATAAGTGAAATGAAATTAGAAACACATTGATCCTGAAATTCCTATGGGCATCCTCCCAGTCTCTAACTTCAGTAAAGGACTGATGAAACTCACAATCAAAGAGCATGGGCTTGTGGTGTCTCAGTTTACTCGGGTCCACTTGAGTTACCATGGAAACCACAATTACACCTCAAGAACATTCAAACTTATTCTAATGAATATGTCGACAATGTCAATGTTTGCACCAATCAGAACACGTCCAAAATTATGATTAAAATAGTGGAGTAAAGTATCTAAAATGTAAAACTTATGGGTGACATTTTTCCTCTATTATCCAACTCTCACTCCAGAATATTTGTCCAAGAACAGAGATGTTGGACTGATTGATAAGGGCCACTGTATTTCCCACCTGGCCACATCCCTTGCTCAAAAGCTGTAGATAGTGATGTCACCCAGGATAACAATAGCTTTCAGCTTCATGTTCTGAAAAAAATCAAAATGATTTTTTTTCTGGAGATCTCGCGTGTACAAGTTGATTCATCTGGGATCTATTAGATGCTAGTTATTGTGAAAGTGGCCATCATAGACCGGAGGTGAGCTTTCTGCCCCACTAGAACTGGAAGTTCAAACTAAGAGAACTATCAGACAAACAGGGATTGGTGTCTCTCATTGCACTGGGGGTGCCAGAGGGAGTGATGGTCACGGCTGGTACTGCAATCGGGAGTTGAGGCCTGAGCTGTGATGCAATGGAACTTGGTAAACGTTCAGGGTGAGGAAGATGGGGTTAACGTTTAGGAGGCTGTGCCAGGAGGACAACTTGGAGGGTGACCCATTGAGAGAGACCTCCAATCAGTCTAAGGGGGCCTGTTAATTAGAGATAACTTTCTGCCCACCATCAGTCTTCTGGATTGGCAGGTTGGAGTGGGCCTCTCCTGCACCAAGGTGATGAGATTCCAAATTGGATATTAATTGGAATTGGCTCCAGTCACCCTGCTGCTGCAGGAGCCATGCAATGTCAGCATCACAGCTGGAGTAACTGTGCCTGGGTTGAGGTATTAGGACAGGCCACCGGCTGGATCATTTGCCACCCACCTTCAAACCCATCACTGAGGGGGCATTAAACCGGACCCTCAGATCCATCTGTTTATTCCTCCAATTGCAATGTCACTAAGACAATGATACAAGATCAAATGGGTTTTGCTGTCTGAATGAGTGGGGAGAGGAGAGGAGAGGAAGTGACTGACTGCTACTTTTCAGATCTGATTGGGAGGATTGAAACACAATTGCAAAATGTTATTTCGGGTTTCTGAAAGGGGCTATTGAAGCTACTGTATAAATTTATGAATGAAAGATGCTGGAGCCTGATTGGCTTAATTTCTTTATTCAGGATGAAGAGATCTACAGGAGAATGGTCTGGGAAGACAATATGAGATACATCAAACAACACAACCTGGAGCATTCGATGGGGAAACACACATTTACTGTGGGAATGAACCAGTTTGGAGATCTGGTGTATACAAGACATTTCATCTGAGATCTGTTCAATGCCAGTCATTGTGAAATTGTGAAACTGGTGTAAGGTTATAACAAGAAGCAGGAGCAGGAGTTGGCCACTTAGTCCCTCAAGCTGACTCTACCATTCAGTATATTCAACGACTGACTGGATTGTGATCTTACTCCATTTTCCTGATTCCTTCTTCCCCACTCCACGCTTCCATTACCCGGAACTTCACTGTAAATCAAAAATCCATCTCTCTCCAACTCAAATATAATCAGTGACTCCAGCCTCCATGTCTCTCTCTCTCTCTTTCTCATGCACACTTTCTTTCTCAATGGAGTAGTTCTGTATGTAGAGTTAAGCCTTGTCTATTGACACCACACACATACACTCTGCACATTTCTTCAAAATTCACACCTACATGTTTACCAGAACCACACATGTGGCCAGAACAAGGGTTTGTTGTCAATTTGTGAATTAGCTGCAATCAAATCAACATGATAAATAAATAACATATGGGAGCGAGGCCTGAGGCTTGGCAGGGCTGTCTGCAAGAGACAAATGGTAATCAGAGAGCAGGGAGCTGTGTTAGGAGAGAGACAGAGGGAGAGAGACAGAGAGAGAGAGAGAGAGAGAGAGAGAGAAAGGGGCTGTGCAGGGGCAAAAAGAGCAATGATCAGGAAGAGAGAGGGAGTTGTGAAGGGAAGAGAGAAATGACACTACAAGGGGTAAGGGGAGGTGTCTGTGAAGGGATAGAAAGGGGGAATGCTATGAGGGGAAAGAGAGAGAGGGGTCTGTGAGAGGAAGGGGAGGGGGCAGCGAGGGGGGAGAGAAAGAGGGGTCTGTGAGGGAGTAGAGGAGAGGGGACTGTGATAGCGAAGGGGAAGGGGAGAGGGTCCTGTGATGGGGAAGGGGAGAGGGAGGTGGTGGTCTACTCCATCCATATCATTGTCCATTCTCTGCCTTCTCTACGCAAATCTCCCAACATTGTGCTCTCTCTTCCATGTCCTCCCTCATCCTCTCCCCACTCCCTTCATTCAATGCCCCATCACTCCACCACTTGATCCCTCATTCATTCACACAATCCCACTCTCCGCTATTACTTCCATCATTTCCTTATCCCTACCCTCACTGATATGATACGCCCCTATCACACCCCCAATCCTTCCTTCCCTCCCCCACACTTTCCCTGTTCAATCCCTCCCCCACACCATTCCCACTCACTTTCTCCCCCATGTGCAGCCCGCACTCCCTCACTCCCTCCCTCTTCTCATTCTCTCACCCTCACTCCTTCCTTGCTGCTTCCCCTACACTCTCACCGTTCGCTCCTTCCCACACTCCTTCCCCAACTCCCACCCTAGTCCCTCTACCACACTTGCTTACTTCCCCCTTCACTCCACACTGCCCACTTTCCCTAACTCCCCCACACAGTCCCTCCCTCCTGCACTCTCTGCCCCACTCCTTTCCTCCCCTCAACCTCTTCCCACTTGCTCTACCCCACCCTACACTCCCTCCCCAACCTTCACTTTTTGCCACACTCCTTCTCCTAATAACACCCCAAACCCTCCCCACTCCTGCTCAATTCCCCCCTCCCTGCCTGTCTGTTTCACAATCTTCCCCTGTCCCTTGTTCCACATTCTCCCTCATTCTCTCACTCCTTGCTTGCCCTCTCTGCCCACTTTGCCCCATTCTTCATTCTCCACACCTTCCCTTTTGCATACTCCCTTCCACTCCAGCCACCCCCTCTTTCTCACTATTCCCGCTCTCCTGTTTCCTCTTTCCCTCCTTAATTTTGATTCCAATTGCACACTTCTGAATGTGTCCTGTTGTTTCTCAGGTGATGCCACTGGAATTCTACATGTTGCATGGGTCCTGACCTCACATGTACAAATTTGGCATGGGCAAAAATACTGGCCAAGTACATTTCTGCATTTCTGAGCATCGCAGTTGCAAACAGTGTCAGCAGAGGCTGCTTTAGACTTATAGAATCTTGCATTGCTTCTCTATGCTTTACATTTCAAACCAATTTCGAAATAACCTTTGCCAACTCTGATTTCATACCCTTGTATGTGACTTTACTTTATCCCACATTTCTGACCCTCAAACAGAATGTGAAATTACTTCACTGAATGAGATGTGATATGGTTTGTGATTTTTAACAAAGAATCTCAGCTTCTTTGCAAATGTATGTTTCACAAAAGTGACTCTGCCTTCCAATTTACATCCATTTTCATCCTGTTTGCGCTTGTCAAACAGCCAATTCCATGGCCTGGGCCATTGCCCATATATCTGCAGTAATTTCCAAATATTAAGCATGGGACAGGTTCACCTACACCTAACCAAGAGACAATTTTCAAATGATGGGATATTGCTGACAGTAGTCAATACACCAGCCTCATGAGTCTCTCCCTGACCCTCACCTCACACAGTAAAGACAAAAAGCCATCATTTGGATTAATGGTAGTTCAGAGTTCTGAGAAAACTCAGTGAAAAATTAATGAAAAACAAATTGCACTGTGGGAGTGAAATAAATTGAAAAGCGAAATGTCAGATCTGAGTACAAAATGGTGCCTTTCAGCTCCGTGAGGTTATCAACCCTCCTCCTGCACGTTGTCTATTCATAGGTACTGTTTTCATTCGCGAGACTTCTTGTATTTGACTTTCTAGACAAATGAAGAGTTTAATGAACTCATGAATGGATTCCTCCAAGTTGAAGTTGATAACTCGACTGAAGAGGAAGTTGATGAAGAAGATGATACTGAAGATGATGATGAAGACTTTGAAGAGAATGATGAGGAATTGCGGGGTGCAACGGTTGACTGGCGTAGAAAGGGTCTGGTTACTCCCGTGAAAAACCAGGTAACAATCAGCAGGAATCCTCCTTGTGATTGTGAATTGTCAAAATTAAGCTGTGAACAATGTCGACCTGTGGTGTGCCTGTCGGTGCCGAGAAAGAGGGCTGCGCTTCCGCTTTAGATCCTATTTACCCAGAATACACCATTGCTGGGTGCCATTGACTGCACACAACTGGCTGTGTAATGGCCCCCTTTATTCCTCACCAACAATGTGGTTTAACTTCCCTCTCAGACGAATATTGACCCCTGCAACAGTCCATCATTTCCATCTTCCACAGCAGCATTCTCATTCCTTGGAGTCACATTGCTTGTTTGATGTCAATGTTTGTCCATTTCTTTCCCCTTGGTTTAAGGCTTATTAAGGAGGAGGTTGAGATTGTCAAATTTCACAAATTATTCCTACGGCCCACAGAGACACTAAATCAGAATTGTATTTCACACTGGATCACAGGCAGTGGTTTATCACCGTGTGCCTGACTCCATCCTTCATCTCTCTTGAAAAAAATTCTGCAGCCAATGTTCTCCAAACGCCAAGGGTTCAGGCAGTGCCCTCCGAATCCTGGTACACAGACACTCACTGACCCCGTGTGATTCTGTGAAACTTCATCAAACAGACTCATAATATCAGTGTGAGGCTGTACTCCACCTGAAAGGAGATGGAAAAAGGATTTTATTTTTACATCAGAATAATTTGATGTGATTGTACTTCTGTCATTGCCAGAGACGATGTGGTTCAGGCTGGGCTTTCAGTGTAGCTGGGGCCATCGAAGGACAGTGGGCAAAGAAACATAAAAAATTGATCTCTCTAAGTGAACAAAACCTGGTTGATTGTGATTGGCGAAGCCATGGATGTCGTGGTGGATGGATGACAAGTGCCTTTCACTATGTGATGCGAAATAAAGGCATCAACTCAGCTGCAACCTACATATACAGAGCATGGGTAACTCACTTTTCAGTGTGTTTTAAATTCACCAGCTACAAAATGCTTACAGCATTCATGGTGTTACACAGTGGAGCCTTGTAATGATCTCCGAAATCCCCATTCAACACCTCTTGCTCTCAGGCAATGTGAATGAAGAGTTATGGGTATTTGCATTCCTGTGTATTGCTGCTCACCATTTTGTGAGCCAGGATGTTGATGTGACAGTCAGCTAAATCATCAGATCATTCAGCATGTTCTGTACTTGATCTGGGGAATGCACACCACTCAGTACAACAGTTACTGCAGAAACACCATGATGGACAGGACTGAAGTGTTCGAATTACAGGAAATTACTTTAGTCTGTCTGCATCTCTCACGTGCCCCGACAAGCTGTTTATTCATTCAAATATAAATTGCAACTTTACACAAAAAAAGAAATAATTTAAGTTTAGGATATTTATTCAGAATTGACTTGCAAACTATTTTCTCGACCACTCTAAGTGCAAATCTAGTTGCTTCGTAAGAGCGGTGTAAATTCTTTTGGAATGGCATTTAAGCTGCAACTTGCTGCTTCGACATTTTGAATATGGGGTGTAATTAAGACATAACTTACTTTGAATCTGCTCTGAAGTGAATATTTGTGTGAACTGCATTTTGTGCTGATGTTGTTTCTCCAGCAGCCACTGTTTTTTCTATTATTGGTCCCTCCACGTCACAGATGTCCCTCCGTACTGGATGTCATTGTGATCAGCCTCTTGCAAGTAACGCCCAGCTACTTGTCTCAATGTCACACAGATTCAGCTCGCTCTCCAGTGCATCTTTCAAATTTTCCACCAGCGGCTCCAGACTCTCATGTTGAAGCTCTTTGTAAATGGCACCAATGTGTGTGTTTCATCCAGCAGAGTTGTGGTTTCTGAGTTCTGAGGAAGAGTCACCAGACCTCAAACGTTAACTCTGAATTCTCTTCACAGATGCTGCCTGACCTGTTGAGCATTTCCAGCAACTTCTGTTTTTGTTTCTGATCTACAGCATCCGTAGTTCTTTTGGTTTTTATTGGGATTGTTTCAACACTGTTCGATTTTCCTTTGAGGTAGCATGAGGAGCCAGGGCTGTGTAAGTTGGCAGGTTCAGGAAAAAAGTGAAATGTCACATCGCGTAGGTAGATGGGTTGCCCAGAGGAAATGTAGGAGAGGGAGGAGGGTAATGCAGGAGTCTCCTGTGGCTATCTCCATCTCAAACAAGTTGTGCAGGGGAGATGGACTTTCAGGTGAATGCAGCATTGACAGACAGGTTTCTGGTGCCACTCTAATGTAACAACAGGTGCATCAGGTTTCAAGCAATTGATTACGACAGAGAACTCTCTCCTCAGAGGCGCACACAGACATTTCTGCGGCCAACAACGAGGCATCAGAATGTTGTGTTGCATCCCTGGTGCCAGGGCAAGGATGTCTCCGAAAGAGTACAGAATATTGTCAAAGGGGAGAGGGGCCAGCAGGAGGTCATTGTACACATTGGAGCCAATGACATAGGAACAGAAAAGGTTGAGGTCTTGAAGAAAGAATATAGGAAATTAGACAGGAATTTAAAAAGCAGATTTTCAAGGACAGTAATATCGAGATAAGTCCTGGTGCCAATTGCTAGTGAGAGTAGGACTAGGGTGATAGAGCAGTTGAATGCATGGCTAAGGAAGTGGTGCAGGGGAGAAGGATTTATATTGTTGGATTATTGAAATTACTTCTGGGTTCGAAGTGGCCTGTTTAAGAAGGATGGTTTGCACGTGACTTGGAAGGGAACTAATATACTGGCAGGGAGAATTGCTGGACCTATATGCGAGGATTTAAACTAGTAAGGCGGGGTGGAGCGAGGGTGGTAACCCAGGGAGATAGTGAGGAAACAGATTGAGATCAGTCTGAGGCTACTGCAGTTGTGAAAAGGACCAAGTCAAACAATCAAGGCAGGCAGGAGCAAAGCAGAAAATGAGGTAGGGCTGATAAATTAATCTGCATTTATGTCAATGCAAGAGGCCTGACAGGTAAGGCAGATGAAGTCAGGGCATGGTTGAGAACATGGGACGGGGATACCATAGCTACGAGAGAGGTGTAGCTCAGGGATGGACAGGGCTGGCAGCTGAATGTTCCAGGTACAAAAGGAAGAACGGAAATAGAACCAAGGAAGGAGGGAAAATGACATTGTTGATTAGGGATAACATTCCTGCTGCGGTTAGGGAGGATATTCTGGGGAGTGCATCCAGTAGAGTTATTTGGGAGGAACTGGGAAATATGAAAGGGATGATCACATTATTGGAATTGTACTATTGAACCCCCACAACCCTTCCCACAGTTAGTGGAAATTAAGAAGTAAATTTGCTAGGAGATTTTAGTTATCCAGGAGAATAATAGGGTGGTAATGGGAGAGGATTTTAACTTTCCAAACATTGACTGGGACTGCCCTGGTGTTGAGCACTTAGATGGAGAGGATTTTGTTCAGCATGTATCAGAAAACTGTCTTATTCAGTATGTGCATGTACCTGCTGGAGAAGGAGCAAAACTTGACCTTCTCTTGGGAAATAAGGCAGGGCAAGTTACTGAGTGATCAGTGGAGGAGCACTTTGGGGCCAGTGATCAAAATTCTACTCATTTTGAAATGGTGATGGAACAGGATAGACTTGGTCTAAAAGTTAAAATTCGAAATTAGTGGAAGTCCGATTTTGATGGCATTCAACAAGAACTATGAGAAATTGATTGGATATTCGCAGGTAAAGAGAGAGTTGAAAAATGGGAAGCATTCAAAAATGAGATAACAAGAGCTCAGAGACAGCATGTAATAGTAAGAACTGCTGATGCTGGAGTCAGAGATAACACAGTGCGAAGCTGGAGGACCACAGCTGGTCAGGCAGCATCAGAGGAGCAGGAAAGCTATTGTTTCATTTCCGGACCCTTCTTCAGAAAGAAGAAGGGTCCCAACCCGAAACATCAGCTTTCCTGCTCCCCTGATGCTGTCTGGCCTACTGTGTTCCTCCAGCTCCACACTGTGTTAGCCCAGAGGCAATATGTTCCTGTTAGGGTGAACGGTACCAGTATGCATAAGGAATGCTGGAAGACTAAAGAAATTGAGGTTCTGGCCAAGAAAAAGAAGGAAGCATCCATCAGGTATGGACAGCAGAGGTCGAGAGAATCCCAAGAAGAGGAGAACGGCGATAGGAGTCTCCTCAAGAGGGAAATCAGGAGGGCAAAAAGGGACAAGTGATGTCTTTGGCAAATAGGGTTGAGGAGAATCCAAAGGGATTCTACAAATACATTAAGGACAAAAGAGTAACTAGGGAGAGAATAGGGCTCCTTAAAGCTCAGCAAGGAGGCCAATGTGTGGAATTGCAGGAAATGGGGGAGATACTAAACAAGTGTTTTTGCATCAGTTTTTACTGCGGAGCAGGTTATGGAAACTGGAGAACTTGGGAGTGTAAGTGGTGATATCTTGAAAATTGTCCATATTTGAAAGGAGGATGTACTGGCTGTCTTAGGTTGCATAAAGGTGGATAAATGCCTTGGACCTGATCTGGTGTACCCGAAATGCCATTGAATCCCTACCGTATGGAAACAAGCCATTCAGCCCAGCATGTCCACACCAACTCTCCAAAGAGCATCCCACCCGGGTTCAGCCCCCTAACCTGTAACCCAGCATTTCCCATGGTTAATCCCCAAGCCTACATATCTCTGGATAATACAGACAATTTAGCATGGCCAATCCTCCTAAATGGCACATCTTTGGACTGTGGGAGGAAACCAGACCATCCAGAGGAAACCCATGCAGACATGGGGAAAATGTGCAAACTCCGCACAGAGTCTCTCAAAACTGGAAGTGAACCCAGGTCCCTTGTGCTGTTGTGCAGCAGTGCTGAGCCACCATGCCATAGAAGTTGGTGGGACACTGGACAAGTGATTGTTGGGCCCCTTGCTGAGATATTTGCATCATCATTGCCATGGATGATGTGTCAGAAGACTGGAGGTGGGCTAATGTGGTTTCATTATTGAAGAAAGGTGGCAAGGAAAGATCAGGGAACTATGGACTGGCGAGCCTGTCATCAGTGATGGACAACTGGTTGGAGGGGACTCTGAGGGTCAGGATTTATGTGTATTTGTAAAGGCAAGGACTGATCAGGGATAGCCAAAATGGCTTTGTGCATGGGAAATCATGTCTGACTGGCTTGATTGAGGTTTTTGACAAAGTGATGAAGAATCTAGATGAAGGCAGAGAGGTGGACGTGGTCAACATAGACTTCAGTGAGGAGTTTGACAAGGTTCTGCCTGGTAAATTGGTTAACACGATTCGATCACATGGAATACAGGGAGAACTAACCATTTGGATGCATAATTAGTTCTGAGGTAGAAACAGAGAGTGGTGGGGAAATGTTGCTTTTTGGACTGGAGGCCTGTGACCAGCAGTGTGCCACAAGGACTGGTGCTGGGTCCGTTGCTTCTCATCATTTATACAAATTAGTTGGATGTGACATAGTACATTTGTAAATGACACCAAAATTGGAGCGTAGTGGTCAACCAAAACCGTTATCTCGAGGAAAACAGGACCTTGATCAGATAGGCTGATGGGCCAAGACAGATGGAGTTTAATTTAGATAAATGTGAGGTGCTGTATATTGTCAAGACAAATCAGAACAGAATGTATGAACGTAATGTTGAGGCGTGTTGCCAAACAAAGAGACCTTGGAGTGCAGTTTCATAGCTCCTTGAACGTGGAGTTGCAGATAGGATATTGAAGAAGAGACATTTGGTACTCTTGCCTTGATTGGTCAATGCATTCAATACCGTTGTTGGGAGGTCATGTTGCAGCTGTACAAGACATTGTTTAGGCCACTTTCAAAATACTGCGGCCCCCCAGCTATAGAAAATATGTCATGAAACTTGAAAGGGCTCTGAAAGGCTTTACAAG
This sequence comes from Stegostoma tigrinum, assembly GCF_030684315.1. Lineage (NCBI taxonomy): Eukaryota > Metazoa > Chordata > Chondrichthyes > Orectolobiformes > Stegostomatidae > Stegostoma > Stegostoma tigrinum. Next base: position 214,150 of record NW_026728046.1, on the reverse strand, counting down.
GGTGATGCCAGGGTTGGAGGCTTTAAGAGATTGGGTGAAGATGAATAGGCTGGGGTTATTTTCCCTGAAGCATCGGAAGCTGAGGGGTGACCTTATAGAGGTTTATAAAATCACAAGGGGCATGGATAGAGTGATTAGTCAAGGTTTTTTTTATTACCCAAGGGTAGGCAGCCTAAAACTAGCAGGCTTGGGTTTAAGGTGAGAGGGGAAAGATTTAAAAGAGACCTAAGGGGCAACTTTTTCACACAGAGAGTGGTGCGTGTATGGAATGAGCTGCCAAAGGAAGTGCTGGAGGCTGGTACAATTACAACATTTAAAAGGCATGTGGATGGGAATATGAACAGGAAGTATTCAGAAGGACATGGACCAAATGCTGGCAAATAGGACGAGATTAATTTAGGATATCTGTTTGGCATGAATGAGTTGGGCCGAAGGGTCTGTTTCCATTCTGTACATCTCTTTGACTCTATAAAACACAAGCAAGTCTGCACAATATTTCTTCTGATGATGGTTTCCAATCTGCATGAGCAGTAAACTCACTGTAGGAGGGGGAATTAAATCCCACCTGCCCCAGCCGATGTTTCTGAAACTGCACCCATTGCAGCATTGATGAAAAGGTAACTGAGGGCCTCATTGTCCAAAATCTTCACACTAACAGACAAAAGGCATATTCTGCAAAATTCACCACATTTGTAAGGTCCCATTTTCATTTAAACGTGAAAATGATGGTCGTGCCTTTGATGATCAAAATGCTCCATAGTTTCCAAGATCCAAGAGGCTGTTAAAGATCCTGAAAAGATAACACTGGTGCTTTAATGCATATCACATGATCAAAATGAGTTTCATTTTAACATTTTCTTGAACACTTAGAGAGGTAGATGCAGATTTCGGAAAAACAAATGTTGCTGCCAGAATCAGAGGATACAGACGTGTTCAAAGAAGAGAAAGAGATTTAGCAAGAGCAGCGAAAAGGGTGGGACCAATAGCTGTCGCAATTCACGCAGGGCGAAGGTCCTTCCATCTTTATAGATGAGGTAAGAAACAGAAGCTGTGGTTCAATTGGATTATCAACTATTCTTTATAAATATTGAAAATCACACATCCATGCACACTTCTACACAATTATTTTATGAATGCTTTTCAATGTTTACCATGGAAGTGACCATACACCTTCCCCTTGTTCATGTTTACCTCTACCCCGTGCTACATGTTGTCTGGTGCCGTCAGACTCCATGGAGTTAAAATGGGAACAGAATGAGAGAACCAATGGATTGTCTTTCTTATAGCATGTCATGCTTCAACTGATCTGAGATAAGTTGGAGAATGAGGCCTTCAGACCTGCAGGTGATGTGCTTTGATGTGGTAATGAGACCAAGAGCTTCTCTTTTAAAAGTATCCTGATATTGAAGCCAGAAGACAGCACTCTGTGCTCATGTTCTTTCCTGGTACAAACAACGTATCTCACCTCCCTGATTCTGTCGGCTTCTGGCTTGTGATCGGTAATTTGCAGATTTTCTGACACTGGAATTATTTTGGGAATGTGAAACGAAGAAGGCAGTAGATGGGTATTTCAGGGCAAAACAATCTCTGCATTTGTTAAATACAAAAAGATAAGTACAATACAAGAAAAAGGCAAATGTAATAAAAACAGTGCAACTAAAACAATTATACAGAAGACAATAGCTAAATACATGATCAAATTAAACACAGGTTAAACACTATTCGAAGCTAAAAAAACAATTTTACTTACAGACACTTTAATCAGGTCTCCCACCATTGGGGTTCCCTGCACTGTGACAACCCATCTCCCCCTCCCTGCTAGCTAGGTTGGAAACTTTGGGCTCTCAGGAGTTTCAACTCACCGCTGGGGAAAAACATGATTTGGAAGTATTGCTGGCCATTCCCGCTTGCCGTACCCAGTGCCTCGATGAAGACTTTAGATGGTGTAGGCCTTCAGTCTGGCTTGAGTCCACTGATGCAGTACAATGTGCTTTAGGATTTATCAGGTAAGTACTTGGCTTTTCTTACTTTGTGGTGGTTTTTGCAATCTGGTTTTCACCTCAGGTGTGCCTGTGGCCTTGCGGTGTCAGTCCAGTCAGTGGTTTTTGGAGGTTGTCGGTTGCTGTTGGTTTGCCTGGTACAGAACAGACCTGTGTCAGTAGGTTTCGGAATTCCTGCCAGGATTCCTTTTCTGGAGATAGCGGTGCAGATAGCTTTCAGGGTGGTCGCTATTTTCAGGTGAGATTGGGGCTTGCAATTACACTAATTACATGCCTCTTATCTTCGTGTTAAATCTGTGCTTGCTTTGTGTTACTGGTGTTCCCTTTCAGGTAGCTGGCTTCCTGATAGTTTAGAGTTTGTGCAAGTGTATTTTGATTAATGTTGAAGCCCACTATCTCTGTGAATGGATATTGATTTCAGTTGAAAGTCTGGTATCTGCAGAAGCCCCATTCAGTCTGTGCTGGGTGGTGTTAGGTCTGCCTGATTGTTCTTTTAGAGTCGAGTTGTGAATTGGATTTTCGGGCTGAACAATGGCTCCATGCAGCTGCCTCTGTAGAACATAGAACTGGGCTGTCCACGATGTTGAGCCAAACATGACGCCAAACGAAACTAATCCTTTCTGCCTGCCTTTGGTCCATGTCCCTCCATTCCTTGCATATTCATGTGCTTATCTAAAAATCCCACAAATGCCCCTATCGTATCTGCCTCCAACGCCACCCTGGCAGTGTGTTCCAGACTCCTACCTCTCTGTGTAAGAAGACTTGCCCGTCATGTATCCTTTGCATTTTCCTCTTCTAACCTGAAATGCATCCTGCCGAGTATTAGACGTTCCAACTCTGGGAAGAGGATTCTGACTGTCAATCCTCTCCATGTATCTCGTCATTTTATAAACTTCTATCAGATCTCCCTTCAGCCCCTGACGCCCCAGAGAAAACAATAGGAGATTTTCTAGTCTCTCCTTATAACTCATACCCTCTAATCCGGGCAGCATCCTGGTAAACCTCTTCTGTACCCTTTCCAAAGTCTCCACATCCTTCCTATAATGTGGCGACCAGAACTGAATGCAGTGCTCGAAATGAGACCTAACCAAAGTCTCATAAAACAGTGACACGTCACCATGATTCCTGCACTCAATTCTCCGACCAATGAAGCTCAGCATGCCTTATGCCTTCTTTATCACCCTATCTACTTGTGTACTTTAGGGAGCAATGGAGTGAAACTCCAAGATCCTTCTCCACATCAGTACTGTTCAGAGTCCTGCCACTAACTGTACACCTTTCCTTAACATTTGGTCTCCCAAACTGTAGCACCTCACTCTTACCCGGATTGAACTCCATCTGCCATTTCTCAACCAGTATCAGAAACTGATCTATATCTCGCTGAATCCATTGACAACTTTCCACACTATTCACAACTCCACTGATCTTTGTAATGCCTGAAAACGTACTAACCCACCCATCTGCATTGTTATTCAAGTCATTTCTCTACATCATAAACAGCAGAGGTCCCAGTATACATCCCTGTAGAACACCATAGTCATGGACTTCCAGTGTGAAAACCATGCTTCCATCACTTCTATGGTCAAGTCAATTCTGAACACAAATCACTGTGAATCCCATGCACTTTAATCTTCTGGAAGAACCTACCATGAGGATCTTTATCAAAAGCCTTACTAAAACCCATGTAAATCTACCATCATTGATCACCTTCGTCACCTCCTTGAAAAATTCAATCAAGTTCCTGAGACATGACCTGCCCCACAGAAAGCTATGCTGACTGTCCCTAATTAGGTTATGCTTTACCAAATGGGCATAAATCCTATCCCTGAGGATTCACTCCAATAGCTTCCCAACCACCAATGTGAGACTCACCAGCCTGGAATTTCCTGAATTATTTCTATTTTTCTTCTCGAAAAGAGGAACATGAGCTACTTCTGGGACCTCTCCCAGGGATTAGCGAGGAGACAAAGATCTTGGTCAAGGCCCCTGCGATCTCCGTCTTGTCTCTCTCAATAACCTGGGGTAGAAATCATTGGCCTCTGGGAATTAATCCACTTTGGTGCTCTCCATGAGACCCAACATAACTTCTTTCTTGATCTCAAAATGAGCCAGCATTTTCGCATGCTCCACAGCATCCTTATTATCCTCGATATCCTTCTCCTGGGTGAATGCCAATCCAAAGTACACATTTAGGATTTCATCCACGTTCTCTGCCTCCAAGCACAAGTCCTCTCCTTTATCATTGAGTGCTTCTACCTCCTCCCTTGTTATCCTCTTGTTTTTAATGTATCTATACAATGCCTTGGGATTCTCTTTAATTCTACTTGCCAAAGTCATTTCATGGCCCATTCTTGTTCACCAGTTCCTTGCTTGAGTACTTTCCTGCTTTCCCTGTGTTCCTCATGGGCCCAAGTAAATTCACAACCTCACTTGTTATCAAAGGGCCCCTTACCTTGCCATCCTTGAACTCCCTTCCTTACTGGAATATGCTGGTCCTGAACTGTCCCCAACAGGTCTTTAAATAGTTTCCACATGTCAAATGTGGACTTGCTGGATAACAGCTCCACCCAATTAACACTTCCTAGCACCTGCCCAATGGTGACATAATGTGCCCTCTTCCCAATTAAGTACCTTCCCACAAAGTCCTTACTTATCCTTGCTCATGGCTTTCATAAAACTGAAGGAATTGTAATCACTGTTTCCAAAATGTTCTCCCACTGAAAGGCCAGTCGGTTGACCAGGCTCATTAACCAAAACAAGGTCCAGTTTGATCCCTTCTCTAGTTGGACTATCCACATACCATCTCAAGGAACCCTCTGGGATGTACTTAACAACTTCTGCTCCAACCAAGCCCCTTGCTCTCAGGGAGACCCAGTCAATACTGGGACATTACTCACCCAGTGGGACAGCCCTGTTGCTATGGCATCTTTCCATAATCTGCTTACATCCTTATTTCTCAATGTCCCAGTGGCTGTTGGAGGGCCCTATAGCATAATCTTATCAGAGTGATTGCATTCATCTTGTTTTTGAGATCTACTCATATTGCCTCAGTGGATAAGTCCTCCAGCATGTCCTTTCTGAGCGCTGATGAAACATTCTCCCTGATTCGTAATGCGACTCTTCTCCCTCCTTTACCTTCCTATCTCATCCAAAACAACAAAACTGCAGACACTGAGCAGCCAATCCTGTCCCTCTTTCAATCAAGTTTCTGTGATGGCCACAACGTCATAGTCCAATGTACTGAATCAGGCTCTAAGCTCATCTGCCTTCCCTATTATACTCTTTGAACTGAAATAAACACGGTTCAGCCCGTTGATACCATCGTGTTCATTTACGCACCTCTACCTGTCTTTTCTTTCTGATATACTGATCTTAACATCTACCTTTCCCTCAATCCCCCCACTTGCTGACCTGCTGCTCTTCTCCCCGGCCCGTTGGCACTCGAGTTTAAACTGTCCTGAGTAGCACTAGCAAACTGCCCTGTGAGGATATAGGAGCAACCCCTCCCTCTTGCACCGGTCTCCCCTGCCCCAGAAGAGGTCCCAATGATCCAAGAACCTGAAATCCTGTCCCCTGCTCTAGCTCCTTAGCCATACATTCATCTGCCCTGTCTTTCCAATTCTTGCCTCACTAGCACATGGTGCTGGTAGTAACCCAGAGATTACTACCCTTGAGGTCCTACTCTTCAGCTCCTTCCCTAACTCCCTGTACTTATTCTGCAGAACCTCATCCCCTTTTTCTACCGATGTTCCTGGTACCAATGTGCACCACAAACACTGGCTGCTCGTCCTTCCCCTTAATAATTTCATGCAACTGCTCAGCGACGTCCTGGGCCATCCTGGAATCTTGGCAGTGGCCATAGAAACGCCTGTCTGTGCCCTTAACTGACAAGCCTCCTACCACTTTGGTCACTTCAATCTTGCCTGACCTGGTGCCTGTGTATCTTTCCCAGAGCATAGCCCAGCTGTCTTTTAACTTTCAAAAGTTTTTGAAAAGTCCACGATTTTGGTCCAGTATTTCAGTTGGTAGGGATTTTCGCTCAATCCTGCAATTTGGCAGTGGGCATGAAGTCTGCTCCAATCTGGAAAGATCAGCCCCACAATCAGCTTCACAGTCACTGACTGCCATCCCTGGCCTACTCTGAGGATGCAGGGCTGCGTCCGAGGGATGGCAAAGTTCTGTGAGCAGTGTCTTTAGGAAGAGAAGATGATACACTCACTGTTCCTGGGTTAGGTGGAAAGAGGAGAAATTCTCCTGGAATTCCCTAGCCCTCTTGCTGAGAGCCCCCACCGATCCAGCCGATCCCACCTCACCACCAGCAGTTTCTCTTCTTTTCTCAATCTCCTCTCATGTGGCAGCTCAAGAGGAATTGCAAAATTGTGGCCAACAGGAGGGCAGTTACCTGCTCAGATCTTCTCCATGTGCAGGACCATTGTCTCTCGGCTTCACCAACTTTAACCAACACGGCAAATCTATTAAGCACTCCCACAACATAACACAGAGGAAAGATTGCTCAGCAACAAACTGCAAAATGGATAGTGATCCCTCAAAATAGTACAGTGTGGAGTTTCTTTCGAAACACATCTGTGTGTGCACATGTGTGTGTGTGTGTGTGTGTGTGTGTGTGTGTGTGTGTGTGTGTGTGTGTGTGTGTGTGTGTGTGTGTGTGTATGTGTGTGTATGTCTGGTTAAGAGAATGTTTTCACTCACATGGCATCCAACTGACATTCCACACTGACAGAGAACATGATTGGTGCCTGCCCCTGACTCCCAGACCCTCCCCGAGATGTGACATGTTTTCGTCAAGTGGAAGGAGGGAGGGTGTGTATAGAAGAAAAGGAAAGGTCTGTGAGGGGGCAGAAGAAAGAAGATTAAGTGACAAAAGGGTTGACAGAGCAGGGGCAGTGAGATTGGACATGGGTTATTAGAAGGAGTAAAAGATGTGTTTCGAGGAGCTGTGAATAGCAGAGGGAGGGAGAAAAGTTGATAATGTGACAAAATGTGACAAAAAGAAAAGGAAACAAGGTTCTGACAGAAAGAGTGTTTACCAGAAGAGGTTGCAGAGGAAAACATGACTTAGAGTAAATATCTGTGGGAAAGGGATAAAAATTAAACACGTTACAGACTAAATGGGCTAAAGATAAATGTTTCCTTACAGGCGTTTACTATGATCGCAGGTGCAGTCAGCGTCTAAACCATGCAGTGCTGCTGGTGGGATTTGGAAGAGAAAGGGGAATGAATTATTGGCTTGTTAAAAACAGGTATGGACTTCATTTTTTGACTTTATTCATTCACAGGATGAGGGCATTATGGTGGTTAGCATTTATTGCCCATCCCTAATTGCCCAGAGGGCAGCTAAGAGTCAACCACATTGCTGTGGGTCTGGAGTCACATGTAAGCCAGACCAGGTAAGGATGGCAATTTCCTTTCCTAAAGGGCATTCGTGAACCAGATGGGTTTTTATGAGAATCGACAATGGATTCACAGTCATCATTAGATTCTTAATTCCAGATATTTATTGAATTCAAACTCCACCATCTTCCGTGGTGGGATTTGAACCCACGTCCCCAGAATGTTATCCGGGTCTCTGGATTAACAGTCTAGTGATACGCTCTTTGATTGGAAGAATAGGTTCACAGACTATTTTCTAAATGAACAAAGGTTTCAGAATTCTGCAGCACAAAGGGACTCGGGACTGAGTCCTAGTTCAAGATTCCCTGAAGGTTAACCTCTGTCTTCAGTTGGTGTCTCGAAGGCAATGCAATATTGGCATTCGGTTAAAGAGGGTTAGAACACAAGAGGAGTGATATAGTGCTGAAGCTGTACAAGGCTCTGGTCAGGCCACATTCAGAATAGTGTGAGGAGTTTTGGGCCCCATATCTAACAAAAGATGTGCCAGTGTTGGAGGGGTTTCAAATGACGTTTGCATGAATGATCCCAGGGGTGAAGTCCTTGTCATATAAGAAACGATTGAAGAGTCTGGGTCTGCACAATGATAGAGTTTAAAAGAATGAGAGGAGATCTCACTGAAGCTTACAGGATACTGTGAGGTCTGGATAGAATGGACATGGAAAAGGTGTTTCCTCTTGGAGGAGAGACGAAAAGCCAGGAACAGAGCCACAGAGTAAAGGGACAACGCTTTAGAAACAAAATGAGGATGAATTTCTTCAGGAAGAGGGTGGTGAATCTGTGGAATTCCTTGCTGCGGAAGCTGTGAAGGCCAGGCCATTGAGTATATTTATGACGGAGGTAGGTAGGTTCTTGATTCATAAGGTGATCAAGGGTTATAGAGATAAGGTGGGAGAATGGATTGAGAAACATTTCAGCCATGATCAAACAGTGGACCAGAATTGATGGGGTGAATATTCTGCAGCACTCAAGATGTTAAAAATTAGAGATCCTTTCAGATAGTCATTAATAAATCCAATCAAAACCTCAGGAGGAACCTCCTTACTTTGAGGAGGGTGGTATTGGAGAAACTGTTACAGCAAGGAGTGGGTGAGCTGAATAATACAGATACATTGAAGTGGAAGGTGGATACACACACGAGGGTGAAGGAACAGAAGAGATATTGACAGGGTTACAGGAACGGAGCTGGGATGAGACTCCTACAGACATTTGCCAATGACACAGAGTGAATTCCCTGTCTCCCTGTGTATCTGTTTAACCAACATGAAACACTGATTATCTCGATGCGAGGGATTAACAGCAGAGCTATCTCCGATGATATCAGGGTTGGAGGGGATGGTAACAGGATTGGGTGAGGTGGGCTTCCTCAGCTTTGGATTGGTTGGTAGATTGTTTGAATAAGGAAGTGCTGCTCACTGAGTAACACCCACTCCCAGCTCACTACCTCTGAGTCAGAATCTCACCATTCAAGTCCTGCCCCATTACCTGTTGACGTTAAAAGGAATGTTCATGACACAATCAAACAGGGTGATAATCCTCTTGACAATCTTTACACATGCCCCCACTATTCCTCAAATTATAAATGTGGGTCAACAAGGATTGGGAAGCCTACATCCACCATCACCATTCACTTATAGGGTCTCCCCTAAGCCCCACATTGAAGTTTGGATTGAATCCACACTCACCGTGCAGACCAGCACTTTCAGTCTGATGTCACAAGGAAGTGCTTCCAAGCACTGAATCTCACTTCATATTTCATAACCTTTACTGCAGTACCCTCATTGTATTCAGCTATCTGGTTCAAATAACTCACGCGTTGAACAGAATCTAACCCCTCTCAATCATTTCAACAAATCCCAGAGTAAAACAAACTCAGTTCTCCAAACCTGTCTCCATAACAGAAGTTTGATTTCAACACATCATTTTCTTTTCTTATTTTCAGCTGGGGAAGGTCATGGGGTGACCGCGGTTATATCAAAATGGCTAAGGATCGACAGAATAACTGTGGAATTGCCAATTATGCAGTTTATCCAATTGTGTGAGGAGGGAGGTGTTAAACAAGAGCTTCATTGAACTCCACTTGAAAAAACGATGGGAACATTTCTGCTGATGCTGACTCCTTCAACAGTATCGCTTAAACTCCCTGCTGCAGTTCAACAAGTTAAATAATGACAGCTTCTGCGTATTTCTATAGTTTTACATAACGGTCACTGTCAGCGTGTGTTTGATACATGTAACCATAGTAATATCTCCAGCTTGTGTACAGACAATGACCTGAATGTACTGTTGATGTCGATCAATATAATAAACATTGCCAGCAATCACTTTGAGAGTCGGCTTATTCAAAGGAACAATTTCATAATGCTTTTCCACGGATGGGAAACAGGTACAATGGGCCACCCGGCTTCCTTCTGCACTGCAATTATTGTGTGACTGTGTGAATTGTTTAATTTAATTCGGAATGATGTTCTTAAAATGATGTGTACAAACAGAAAAAATGTTCCAGAATTGGCCGTTTTATGACACAAGTATAATTAATAGCTACCACTGAGGTATTTAAAGTTTAATTTAATAGTACTCACCCCAAAACTCTCCTTAAGAAATTAGAGAATGAAAGGCACTGTGACTGTGTGTTGGTAGTATTCACAAAAATTAATTACTTAAATGCACAATTGAGGTAAATAGCACCGATTTCATTGCCATTACAGAGGCATGACTACAAGGTGACCAAGATTAGCCACTGAAGACCCATTCCATTTACAAATATACAGAAAATGCCTTAATCTTACCCAGGTCACAACCCAGTGAAATTAAAGACGGTCCCATTCATGATTCAAGTGTATTCTCCCAGCGATTTTATGACTCTTATAATGGGAGTGTACTTCACATCGAAGTAAGCCATTCATGAAAAGAGGGTGCTGTTCATAAACATCCCAGATTCAAAATTGTGTTGTGTAATGAATAAAAGTTTTGGAAAAATTTGAGAATAATCAGAAGTGCTCCAGAGCTTTGTGCCATGCAAATATTGCAGCTTGTTTTCCAAAATATAAAGACAAGCCTGGAGTCTTGACAGCAATCTGCGCTGAAGTTCAACCCTTCTGTTGCGAGAGCCCTGCACATATGAAAAACTTTGAGGATAAACATCTTTCAATAATTACCATTTTGAAATTTTTGGACTATTTAGGTAAAGTTGATGGAAAGATATATCAGAGCAATGACTTACGTAGTTCAGATTGATGGGAAACCTCTCTGGCTATGTTTGCAGGTTTCTTTGATGGGGTCTCTGGTGAGTAATATATCATTGTAGATAGATGGGGTCTCATAGACTCCAAATGGCCACACTTTACAACAGGACAATATAGGTACATACGGTACAATCCCTCAATGTAAGTTGAAGTTCTCAATTCATACTGGGAAGGTCAACATTTCTGGAAGGTAAAGCAGGGGATATTTAAATATGCTGCACAGTTTCATAATAAGTTGCTCGCTTTCAGTCTCAGTGCAATCAGGTGATAAATCAGGTGTTGACTTTCCAACTGGTGAGGACAAACACTGCCTGGAACATCACTTCAGTTTCCCTCCCTGGGCCCTGCCCTGGTTTAATCACAGTTTCCCACTCACCGCAAGCAAAAAACAGAAAGGTGAGCTGGATCGGGTCTAGGCCCAAAACGTCAGCCTTCCTGCTCCTCTGATGCTTCTTGGCCTGCTGTGTTCACCCAGTTCTACACCTTGTTATCTCATCTCCTGGTTTGTCTGTTTGACAACAGCACTGTGTCAATTCACAAATTATGTTTCACAGTGTTGTTATGATCCTCACTGCTTTTATGATTGGATGAGTTAAATACCAGGGATAAATCTGGCTTAATAGCTCACAGTTTTATTTTTAATTTAACATTGTTATCTTTTTATGAAACTTAAGCACATTTGGTTTTGACAATAAAGCACAATTTTATTACATCTCCTGCCAAACCTAGCACTTTGCAGTTACTCAATGTCCTGACAAACTTTCCAAACTGTATAGAATCAGAGTAGCCCCACAGTGTGGAAGCCTGCCTTTTGGTTCAAAAAGTCCACACTGACCCACAAAGTACCCTCTCCAGATCCATTCCCCAAACATCTAACCACCGAACATGACAGGCAATTTAGCATGACCAATTCACCTAGCTTGTACATCTTTGGACTGTGGGAGGAAACTGGAGTACCCAGAGGAAACCCACGCAGACACGGGGAGAACGTGCAAGCTCCACGCAAACAGGCACCTGAGGGTGGAATCGACCCCAGACCCCTGGTCCTGTGAGGTAGCAGTGCTAACCACTGAGCCACCATGCTGCCCCCCAAAAATCTAAATTGACCCTTGCAGGTTCAACTTAAATGCTTCTTTTCACTGATTTTCCTGTGAGATGTGAAGTATTTTCCTTGAGTATTCACACGATTGAGAGATTACACTTCCTCATGTTTTAAATAAGCAGCAGCATCCAAAACCAAATACATCTGGTCTGGAAGTTTTCACAGACTGAAATCTTTACAGTCAGGCAATGTATTCTCTTAACTGCTCTGCTAAACCTTCTTTTCCGGGGAAGATTATATTTGCGTCTGACTTCAGTTAACTCTCCTTTGATCTGAACCCAAAAATGTTTGAACTGAGTTCCAAAACACTTGTTCATGCTTAATTTATTTTTGCTCACTCACAGGTCAAAAGCCTTGCAATGTAAACAAACATCCAATCGCACTCCAGATCGCCTCACAGTTCTCCGACACTGTGTTCAAATCGTGGTTCCTGAAAGATGGACCTAATTGTTTTTTTAACCTCTTCACAAATGTAAACCAGCACCCATATGTGGAGAAAGTAAGAACTGCTGATGCTGGAGTCAGAAATAACACAGTGTGGAGCTGGAGGAACACAGCAGGCCATGCAGCATCAGAGGACCAGGAAAGCTGACGTTTCAGGTCAAGACCGTTCTTCAGAAATTCTGAAGAATTTGTCTTGTCATTTCTAGTCTAAGTTCTAAGATATGTGATGTTGGTCTCTTTAGCTTTGCTTCTTGCTTTTCTGATCTATGGTTGCACTGTGTACAGTTGTAAAGTCACTTTGTTTTCTTCATTTCTCTATTCTGTAACTAAGAATTGCATCTGGGTAATCTATACCGAGGATTGTTTCATATGTTGGTAACATTGTTACATTGCAACTAATCTTGTAACTGAGGAAGCTATGCCTAGGTACTTTTGTACCAAAAGTGGTGCTGTTCGTGGAGAGTTATAAACTTTTCATTCTACTCATTTGACTACAAGTGACAATAAAGCTGATTCATTCATTCAGATGGTATCTACATATAAATCACACATCTTTGATCATGTGGTGAACAGACTAGCATGTGATCTTCTATATGCCATGGAATGGCATACACAAGTGAACAGGGGCACAGCCCAAGGCCTCTGTGATGCCAATAGAAGTGACTCCAGTTCATTCAGGCATGTACCCATTCCTTTGCATCCTTACCAGCATGTTGTGCCCTCTTGTGGACACTGCAGAAATTAGCATTATCTGGAGAGAGACAATGACTGACAGAGACTCAAGATTCACCAGAACTAAAGCGAGTTTGTAGGTTTACAAACTGTGATGTAGGCTATACAGTAGATTGTTCTTGGACTGAAACTGGGCATGGTATCACAAGGAAGTTTGAGTGTGCAATTTGGAACATTATCAGTGTTGAGTTTTACCAAGTTGGATATAAACATTTTATTTCAAATGTACAAATTGTACGCTACATGAGTCTTAAATCCGCTACAAAGAATTCAAAACAGCTTGTATACTTTGGGAAAATATCGACTCCTAGTCACTGAATAAAGAAGAATGTTATTTAAATCAACCACTCACACCACGTTCTCATGCCTGACTATTACCAATGTGGAAAAACAATTTCAATGAGGAAGCAGGTGATTCATTTTCAGGTAAAGAAGTTCTAAAACTGTAGGTGAACCCTCCTTAACTGTTCCTACACATCATCATGACAGCAAGAAATTTCACAACCTAACTTCAGCAAGGCGTTCAATCAGGTTCTCCACAATAGGCTATTGTACAAAATGCAGAGGAATGGAATTGTGGGAGATTTTGCAGTTTGGATCAGAAATTGGCTTGCTGAAAGAAGATAGAGGGTGGTAGTTGATGGGAAATGTTCATCCTGGAGACCAGTTATAGTGGTGTTCCGCAAGGGTCGGTGTTGGGTCCACTGCTGTTTGTCATTTTTATAAATGACCTGGATGAGGGCGTAGAAGGATGGGCTGGTAAATTTGCAGACGACACTAAGGTCGGTGGAGTTTGTGGATAGTGACGAAGGATGTTGTAGGTTGCAGAGAGACATAGATAAGCTGCAGAGCTGGGTTGAGAGGTGGCTAATGGAGTTTAATGCAGACAAGTGTGAGGTGATGCACTTTGGTAGGAGTAACCAGAAGGCAAAGTACAGGGCTAATGGGAAGATTCTTAGCAGTGTAGCGGAGCAGAGAGATCTCGGTGTCCATGTACACAGATTCTTGAAAGTTGCCACCCAGGTTGACAGGGCTGTTAAGAACGCATACAGTGTTTTAGCTTTTATTAATAGAGGGACCGAGTTCCGGAACCAAGAGGTTATGCTGAAGCTGTACAAAACTCTGGTGCGGCCGCACTTGGAGTATTGTGTACAGTTCTGGTCACCACATTATAAGAAGGATGTGGAAGCTTTGGAAAGGGTGCAGAGGAGATTTACTAGGATGTTGCCTGGTCTGGAAGGAAGGTCTTACGAGGAAAGGCCCCTTGAAAATGAATCGGACTTGAGGCTGTTTTCGTTCGAGAGAAGAAGGTTGCGAGGTGACTTAATTGAAACATATAAAATAATCAGAGGGTTAGATAGGGTGGATAGGGAGAGCCTTTTTCCTAGGATGGTGACGGCGAGCACGAGGGGGCATAGCTTTAAATTGAGGGGTGAAAGATACAGGACAGGTGTCAGAGGTGGTTTCTTTACTCAGAGAGTAATAAGGGAATGGAACGCTTTGCCTGCAACGGTAGTAGATTTGCCGACTTCAGGGACATTTAAGTCGTCATTGGATAAGCATATGGATGTACATGGAATAGTGTAGGTTAGATGGGCTGGAGATCGGTATGACAGGTCGTCACAACATCGAGGGCCGAAGGGGCTGTACTGTGCTGTAATGTTCTATGTTTCACATTTAACAATCACGAGTAGGATTCCTTCTCATTGTTATCTAGTTCTTCACTTCAGTCACCAAATCTCTTGCTTGCCAGTCAACCTTTGCATGTTTCAGATCATCATCACTTTCTTCATCTTTACTAGATTCATCTTCTTCAATCGAATTATCAGCTTCAAGTGGGAGGAATCCATCCATGAGTTCATTGACCTCTTCAGTGATCTAGAAAGTCAAAGACATGGAGACTCATTAATGAAATGATTGGCTTTGAATGGAGATCATACAGGAGGAGTGTTGATAACCTCACAGAGCTGCATTCCACACATTCCGTAAGTTTAGCAAAACGGGACATCAAAGCAGCACTGACAGTCCATCCTCATGTGTAATGTTTGACTGAAATAAAGGGATGGAGAAAAATAACATGAATTCCTTATTCCACAGTTCAGTGTAAAGGTGAATGAAGAGCCTGAAGGTGATAAAGCATTCATCTCATCTATTGTACGACAAATAAAATAACAGCACATTTATACGTGCCCTGCATTTCACGTGGAATGATTGGGTAATCTTCTCTGATCATTAAAATCTTTCAGAACATCTTCACCAAGAAGGGAGTGGATTAAACATTCCTCATGTTGGCCGAGTTTACTGGTGTTTAATTGAACCATCCCAATCAGAAAGTTCTCAGATTCCATTAGCAGCCTGATCTGATTCACTGGCGTAGAGCTGGATGAACACAGCAGGCCAAGCAGCATCAGAGGAGTAGGAAAGCTGATGTTTTGAGCCTAGACCCATTTCCGAAGAAGGGTCTAGGCCCAAAACATCAGCTTTCCTGCTCCTCTGATGCTGCTTGGCCTGCTGTGTTATCCAGCTCTACACTTCGTTATCTCAGATTCTCCAGCATTGGCAATTCCGACTATCCCTATGTTGTAAATGACTGTTGTTCCAGTACTGATCCCCGTGGAATCTCCTCTCATCACAGCTTGACAACTCGACAAAAAACCCTGTCCCTACTTGCTTTTTGTTGCCCATTTGCCAAGTCTCAGTCCATGCCAATACCCTGCTTCCAACACTGTGGGCTCTTATCCGATGACTTGACCTTCTGTGAGGTACATGGTCAAACATCTTCTCAAAATCTTAATGCAATACAATGGTATCAATGTGGACTTCACCAGTTTCAAAATCTCCCCTTCCCCAACTGCATCCCTAAACCAGCCCAGTTCGTCCCCTCCCCCCACTGCACCACACAACCAGCCCAGCTCTTCCCCCCCCACCCACTGCATCCCAAAACCAGTCCAACCTGTCTCTGCCTCCCTAACCTGTTCTTCCTCTCACCCATCCCTTCCTCCCACCCCAAGCCGCACCCCCATCTACCTACTAACCTCATCCCACCTCCTTGACCTGTCCGGCTTCCCTGGACTGACCTATCCCCTCCCTACCTCCCCACCTATACTCTCTCCACCTATCTTCTCTACTCTCCATCTTCGGTCCGCCTCCCCCTCGCTCCCTTTTTATTCCAGTTCCCTCTCCCCATCCCCCTCTCTGATGAAGGGTCTAGGCCCGAAACGTCAGCTTTTGTGCTCCTGAGATGCTGCTTGGCCTGCTGTGTTCATCCAGCCTCACATTTTATTATCTTGGATTCTCCAGCATCTGCAGTTCCCATTATCTCTGCAATACAACTAATGGTTCCCCTCTATCCACTCTGGTTAAGGCTTTCTTGAAAGACTCGAAATAACTAGTTAGGTAGAATCTCCCATCCATGAATCTTCCTTTATAATTGATCCCAATACTTTTTCAAGTCTCAATGTGAGCCAAACAGTCTTCAGTTATTTGTTTTTTGCCTCCCTCTCTTTTTGAATCAGGGTCTCACATTTGCTGTTTTCCAACCCTCTGCATTTCACCAGAACATAGGCATCTTTTGGAAAACTATAACGATCTCTGTGGCCAGCTATTTTCAGATCCTATCATGCAAGCCACAAGGGCAAGAGGGCCTTTGTGTCCTTAGCCCCATTAGTTTGATTAATACCTGCTTCTTTAAGAATGGTGATAGCATTTATTTCCTCCCCACACTCTTTAGTCATCGTGGAATGTTTGAAATATCTTCCACCGTGAAGATTGATATAAATTATTTCTTCAGTTGCCCTGCTGTTTCCTTGTTCCCCAAAATTGACTTCCCAGATTCATTTTCAAGGGGCTTATGTTCACTTTTACGTTTTGTCTATTTAAAGAAGCTCTTATTGTCAGTTTTTTTTAAAATATGCCTGGCCAGTTTGCCCTCGTAGTTTATTTTCTCTTTCTTTACTATCGTTTTAGTCCTCCTTTGCTAGATTCTGCATTTATTCCAATTTTTAAGGCTATCCTTTGTCTCTGACCTCCTTATATGCTTTTTCTTTCAACCTCATCAGCTCTGATCAACTGAATGACAGAGTCAACTCCATGACCTAATGGCCAAATCTTTCTCCTGTTTCTTTATTGCTCTTAGCAATTTTTATAGAAAGCATTTTATTCAGATGCATCACGCATTGGTATGGAACAGCCCTGTTCAGGACCATAAGAAGCTGTAGAGTGTTGTGAACACTGTACAGTCCATGGTGCAAAGCAACCTTCCATCCATTGACTCTACCTACACTTCTCACTGCCTCGGGAACACAGCCTACATGATCAAACGCCCCTCCCACCCTGGTTATACCCTCTTCCAACCTGTTCCATTGGGCAGAAAGTGCAAAAGATTCAAGAACAACTTTTTCCCCGGTGCTATTATAATTCTGAAAGAACCTCTCAAATTTCAAATTTAATGTTGATCTCACTGTTTGTGCATGTTCTTTGCTGCCATAACATTGTATTCCTTGCTCTGTTCTATTACCCTAAACACTTTGTACCGTGTGATTAGCCTGTACTGCACACAAAACACAACCTTTCACTGTGACTGGGTACATGTGACAATAATAAATCAAATCAAATCCAGCCCAATCCAATCCAATCCAATCCAATCAAACCAGTTTCATAATGACCAGAATCTAATAGATCCCAGACAAATTATCTTGTACACACCAGATCTCCAAACTGGTTCATTACCACAGTTATATGTGTGTATCCCGTTGAGTACTCCAGATTGCGCTGTTCGATGTATCGCATATTGTCCTGAAGCTCTCCTCACCCTGAACAAAGACATTAAGCCAATCAGACTTTAGAATTTCATTCATAAAATCAGAGAACAATTTTAAAATGCCTGAAATAACATTTTTCAGTTGGGTTTCTATCCTCCCATCCATACCAGTGAAATTTCACTCATTCCTCCACCTATGACCCCATACACATGCACAGACAGAGTAACATACATTTGATCTCCCAATCTGAGAGCATGACGCTGAAAGTGAAGGAGGAATAAATAGATGTATGAGATTATGGGTCTGGTTTAATGCCCTCTCAGTTGATGGGTTTGAAGGCGGTTGATACAATGGTCCAGCAAGCTGCCTGACCTGATGCCCCAACACAAGCACAATTACCCATGCTGTGATGCTGATGTTGAGCAATCCTTGCACCAGTAGGGCAACTGAGGACAATTTAAATTGATATCCACTTTGGAATCTCATCACCTTTCTGCAAAAGAGTCTCACCTTTACTGGCAGTGCATTCCAGGCCCACACCACCCCATGTGGAAAATTTTCCCCCACTTCTCCCTTAAACTTTTTCCCTCTTGTCTTGATTCTGTGCCCTCTCGTAATTGACCTTTTCACCCGAGGAAAAAGCCTTGGATTACCCATCTTATTTATGCCCCTCCTCATACCTATTCAGAGACCACTTTGGGTGGAGATGGGAAGAACACAACCATCTATTTTTAGAGGTAAAAAGAGCAGGGAAAGAAAATTCAATCGACAACAAGTGTTAAGGGTGGGAGAGCTTGACAGTAAGAATCAATTTCACCTCAACCTCTTCCATGGGATGTAGGGATAACCGTTTGGGCCTGCATTTATTGCCCATCCTTTGTGAAGGCGGTGGTGAGCAGTCTTCTTGAGGCGCTGCAGTCCATTTGCTGCAGTTAAACCCACAATACAGTTTGGGAGGCAAGCGGCAGGATTTTGAGCCAGTGAAAATGAATAAATGGAAACACATTTCCAAGTCAGGATGGTGAGTGGCTTGGAGGGGGAATTGTGATTGGTGGTCCCACATCAGATCTGTTGCATGTATCCGGCACAAGACAGAAGAGTGAACGTAACATCATAGAATATCAAATCTGATTTGGCCTTGAGAATCATTATTTGAACTTTGCAGCTCATTTTAAATAAAGGTAATTATAAAGGATTGAGTTGGCCACAAAGGATGGTGAAATAACATGCAAGGTAAGACAATAAGTAAGCAGTGGCAATGCACCCTCTGTGACTAACTATGGAACTTGAAGATGATATAAAATTGAAAGAAAATTATGACAGTCTGGGAAAATTAGTCAGAGGGCAGGAGATTGCAAAGATTTTATGGAGGCTTTTTCCGTGCAAAGACAAAAGTGTTTTATCACACTATCTTCCCAGATTCACCTCATGACCTATGTACCACACTCCTAAGGCTCTTCGTATTGTCCATCTCGCCAGAGGAAGAAGACATTGGCACTTTAGGGACCTGCCTATCTACCTTCGAGTTTTTTACTTTTGGGTCGAGTGCTGACGGTTCTGAGCTGCCCTGCACGAATTGTGTAAATTGCCGCAGACATGTCACACACCAGGAAACTGACACCCCTCATGACTCACAGGAACCTGGATACCTTGGTGGATGGGGATGGGCACACGGTCACTGCTGATGGAGCATACCCTGAGATACTAGTAATTGATATCGAAGACGGATGACCAAAAAAAGCAAGCAGTAAGCCAGAGTTACCAGGTAACCCCACGCTGACTTCTACATAGGGAATTGCTGCCATCCAGTTTCTACCCAGCGTAGTGGGGAATCGGAATCTGCAAGTAAATGACACAAGGCTAACCAAGAATGAGATGTTCATCTGTGCCACTGCATGCAAATGGGTCTCTTGCTGCATGTTCATGTAAATCTCGTTCTACACTGTTCCTTACTTGGTTGGAAGGCGAGATGTTTTGCTCTCAATGTCGGTACTGTCCTATCTGCTGATATTTTGTGATGTTCTCAACTTTCTCATCAATGGCCGTGTAATTCAGCAACTGGGAAGATTTAGGCTCCAAGCAGAACTGGAAATCGAAGGGCAAAAGGGAGGGGGAGAAACTTAAGACAATTGCGATCGTTGGAGAGAATAATACTGGGAAAACGAAAGGCTGACAACCAGCCTGGGGTGCTGGTTGTTTGTATCTGAATGTCTTAAATATAGCTGGTGCAGAGATAATGATTATGTTGGTAATTACTGAGATTCCTGAAATGTTCCAGCACATTGGAAATTGCAAATGTAACGCTTCAGTTAAAGAAAGGAGGATGCATTTATGTCATTGTATCCATGTCATTGAGAAAATGCTAGAATACATTACAAAGCAAACAGCAGCAGTCCATTTTAAAAATCATCATGTAATCAAGGAGAGTCAACATGGTTACATCAAAGGAAATTATATAATTATTTGAGAATGTAACCGATAGGGTAAGAATATGTAGCACACCTGTAACATGCTTGGTTGTCCAATAATCTTCAACAAAGTGCAGCCAAACAAGAATAACAGCATATATTGATGTCGTGAAATTTCAACCCAGATAGAGGACCTGCTAACTAACAGAAAACAGAGAGTTTTTACAAATGGACCATTTATAGCTTGGCAAATTGCAGCAAGTGGAGTGCTGTAGGATTCGGTGCTAGGGTCCCGTCTCTTTACAATCCATATAATGACATGTTAAATGGATAGAGTGTGCTGTAGCCAGATCTGCTGATGATGCAGTGATAGTTCAGAATGGAAGTTGGGAGCAGGACTCAGACAATCTGCAAAGAAACATGCCCAATTCGATGAAGCGACAAAGAATTGGCAGATAATGTACAATGTGAGAAAGTGTGAGGCTGTCAATTTTAGTGAGAAAAATAGAAAAGCAAAACATGATTAAATGGGAGAGAATGCATTATACAATGGGCAGAGGAATGTGGGTGCTTTTACACATGAGTTTCAGAATGTTAGTGTGCAGGTAGAGTGAATAATTGGAAAGATGAAAGGAACATTGTCCTTCATTAGAGAGGGACTGGGGGGATAAAGTATAAAAGTAGCTACACTTGGCTATACCTGTATGGGATATTGGTGAGACCACACTCTAGAAACTGTATAATGTTGCTTGCCTTATTTAAGGAGTGATGTGTTAACATTGGGGGCAGTTGATATAAGGTTTATTTAGTTGATGCCTGGGATATGATGGGATAAAAGTTTGAGCACTTTTGGGCTTACGCTCAATGGTGTTTAAAGAACTGATTTTATTGAAACAGCTAAGATTCAGAGAGGGCTTGATGGGATAAAAGTTGGGAGGATGCATCCCTTTCAAGTGAAGTCCAGACAAATTGGGCGCGGTCTTAAAGGAAGGTGTCTCTCGCTTAAGATGCAGATGAAGAGGAATTTCTTCTCTCTAATTCCTTTTCATTTATGGAATTCGCTTCACATTGAATTGGTTTAAGGCTGAGATGGACAGATCTTTGATCTGCAAAGCAGTCACATGATATGTGAGAGGAGAGATCAAATTACTGCAAACATAGGGTTCCAGTAAAATAAATAGAAATAGTTTTAATTCAAGTGCACTATATCTAGCATATGATTAGGTGCCAATACGCACATTATGAAAAAAGCACTTGGCTGTTCCAGATCTTGAATCGTAGCCAAACACCTGTGAAAGAAACCAAATATGAGAACTATTTTAGTGATAAGAAATCATGAAACATACAGTGCAACAAATTGGTTAAGACTTGTTTTTGCAGACACCCAATGAACAAAGGCAGTCCGTCTCTTTTTGCCGCTGTGGCAAGTTATAATTCCCGTATATTAGCTAACACCGAGAAAAGGTAACCATCTTAGGACACAATCGGTTTAAGTTTACCACCAAAGCTCCCCTGAAATTTGAGACAAAACAATAAACTGAAACAATACTGTTATTCTATTTGGTTGAATATCAGTTGAGGTTTTAAGATAGACATAAATGTTTTGTAAGAATCTAAAGTAGAAGCCTTGTTATAACAATTTTGATATTCTGTGGTATACTATTCAATTCCAGTGTAATTTGAATATATGAGAATGGAGAAGATAGAACATAGAACAGTACAGCACAGTACAGGCCCTTCGGCCCGTGATGTTACGCCGAATTTTTACCCTAATCCTAAGGTCTATCTAACCTCCACCTCTACCTTACTATCATCCATATGCCTATCTAATAGCTGCTTAAATGCCCCTAATGAGGCTGACTCCACGACCCTGTCCTGCAATGCATTCCACGCCCCGACCACTCTCTGAGTAAAGAACCTACCTCTGACATCACCCCGGTTATCTACCTCCACTCACTTTAAAACTAAACCCCCTCATAATAGCTACCTCCTCCCTAGGAAAACGTCTCTGGCTGTCTACTGTATCTACACCTATATCAAGTCACCTCTCATCCTTCGTCGTTCCAGGAAGAAAAGCCTGAGCTCTCTCAATCTTTCCAAGTAAGACCTTCCTTCCATTCCAAGCAACATCCTGGTAAATCTCCTCTGCACCTTTCCCAACACTTCCACATCCTTCCTGTAATGAGGCGACCAGAACTTGATACAATACTCCAGACGTTGCCAAACTAGGCTTTTGTAGAGATAGAGCATAACTTGACAGCTCCTAAGCTCAATTCCTCTATTAATGAAAGCCAACACAGCATACGCCTTCTTAACAACTCTATCCACCTAGGTGGCAGCTTTCAGAGAACTGTGGACATGAACCCCAAGATCCCGCTGCTCCTCCACACTGCCAAGAATCTTTCCATTAACCCTGTATTCTGCTTTCAAATTTGTCCTTCCAAAATGAATCCCCTCACACTTTTCAGGGTCAAACCCCATCTGCCACTTTTCAGCCCAGCTCTGCATCCTATCAATGTCCCTTTGTAACCTAGAACAGCCCTCTGCACTATTCACAAGCTGAACCACCTTTGTATTGTCGGCAAACTTACTAATCCACCCTTCCGCTCCGACATCCAATTCATTTACAAAAATCACAAATAGAAGAGGACACAGAACAGATTCTTGTTGTATCCTACTTGTAACTGAACACCATGTTGAATATTTTCCATCCACTAACACCCTTTATCTTCCCAGGGTCAGCCAATTCTGAATCCAATCTGCCACATTTCCCCCCATCCCATGTTTCCTTAACTTCTGAATGAGCCTACCATGGGGAACCTTATCAACTGCCTTACTTAAATCCATGTATACCACATCCACTGCTCCACCTTTATCCGTGTGTTTGGTCACTTCTTCAAAGAATTCAATAATGTTTGTGGGGCGTGATCTACCCCTTAGAAATCTATCACAAATCAAACTGTGCCATTCCAAATGATCATAAATCCTGTCTCTCAGAGCCCTTTCCAATAATTTGCCCACCACTGACATAAGACTAACTGGCCTGTAATTTCCGAGGTTATCCCTATTCCCGCTTTTGAACAAGGTATTGATGTTTGACTCTCTCCAATCTTCCGGCAGTATACCAGTGGACAGTGAGGACAAAGAGATCATCGCCAAAGGCCCTGCGATCTCTTCCCTCACTTCCCATTGAATCCTCGGATAAATCTCATTAGGCTTAGAGCACTTATCTATTTTCAAGTTCCTCAAAATTCCTAGTACATCTTCCTCACTAAAATTGATCTCCTCTAGCCTACCAGCCTGTTTCACATTGTCCTCCCCCACAACTAGGTCCCTCTCAGTTGTGAATACTGAAGAAAAGTATTCATTAAGGACCTCTCCTATCTGTTTAGGCTCTGTGCACAAATTCCCATTACAATCCTTGATCAGCCCTACCCTTTCTCTGATCATTCTCTTATTCCTCACGTACGTGTAAAGAGACTCAGAGTGTTCCGTGATCCTATCTGCCAAGGTTTTCTCATGCCCCCTTACAGCCCTCCTAAGCCCTTTCTTCAGCTCCTTCCTAGCTAACTTGTATACCTCTAGAGCCTTTTCTGTTCCTTGTTTCCTAAACCTTACATCAGCCTCCTTCTTCCTCTTAACCAGTCATTCGACCTCTTTTGAGAATCAAGGCTCCCTCATTCGACCGCATCTTCCCTGCCTGCTAGGGACAAACATTTCAAGCGCACACAGTATGCATTCCTTGAACAATCTCCAAACTTCTATAGTGCTCTTCCCTGACAGCATCCGCTCCCATTTTACGTTACCCAGTTCTTGCCTAACAGAATTGTAATTACCCTTCACCCAATTATAAACCTTACCCTGCTGTATGTACCTATCCTTTTCCATGGCGGTTGTAAAAGCAACAGAGTTATGACGGCTACCACCAAGATGATCTCCTACCAACAGGTCTGACATTCAGCATGGTTCATTGCCAAGCATCAAATCCAAAGTGGCCTCTCCTCGTGTTGGTCAATCTACGTAATGTGTCAGAAGTTCTTCCTGAACACACTGGACAACATGCATTCCATCGAAACTATTACAACTACAAAGTTTCCAATCAACATTTGGAAAGTTGAAGGCGCCCATGCCTACAACCCTGTGATTTCCGCACCTTTCCAGTAGCTCCCAATCCACTCCTCCACTTCTCTGTAAATATTAGGAGGTCTATAAAAAAACCCCAACAAAGTGACTGATATAACAAGATGTAGAGCTGGATGAACACAGCAGACCATTTGGCATCAGAGGAGCAAGAAAGCTGATGTTTCGGGTCTAAACCCTTCTTCAGAAATGAACAAAGTGACTGCTCCTTTCTTGTTTGTGACCTCAACCCAAACTGACTGTGTAGACATATCATTCTCGAACTGCCTTTCAGAAGCTGCTTTACTTGCCCTGACTAGCAATGCCACTCGCCTAGCTCTTTTGCTACCCTCCCTATTTCTTTTAAAACATCTAAATCCCTGAACTTCCAGCAGCCATTCCTGTCCACACCCAAGTTACTGTACTGGCCACAACATCATAGCTCCAAGTACTGACTCATGCTTCAAGTTCAGCCGCCTTATTTCCGATACTTCTAACATTGAAGTATACTCACCTCAAACCATCCCTGTGTCCACAATTACGCTCCATTGTCTACATTTCTTTATTAACAACCTCACTCCCTATTGTATCTGTTGTAATTTAGAATTGATCCTTACAATATAAATGCATTAGCAAGTATATAAAAAGTTATTGTCTCATCCTCAGGAGCCCACAACTAGACAACAATATTCTGGAAGTAACATTTGTTTATCATTTTTAAATTGGGTTTTCAACTGCTGAAAGTGGGAAAGCTAAAATAAAAGTTTTGCTTCTGCTATAAAAATTGAGGACACTTTCCTCTCTATTTCATCTTTTGATTCCCTGATAGAACAAATCTGCCTATCTAGTGGTGGACATAACTTCAATTAAAAATATACCATCACCATTTCAAAGTATTGGGTGGGTAATAAAGGCCAGCCTTAAATTGGGCCATCTCCTGAGAATAAATATGAAAGCAAAGCAGAAAAGAGGAGGTTTGTTTAACTCGGTGATATGAAAACATTTTCACAAAATACTTTGTCCATTTTGAACTTTAATTTATGCCATTTTCCTTCAGGATGTGGATTTGTACACTGAACCCATCCCATCCCATCCAAGTAATCACCCTCTGGGCATATAATCAAAGATTCATAACCTTTTGAGTAATGTAAATAAGTGCCTCACATCCTGACCCTTCACAGAAGACAGCAACTCCGTAATCCATTAATCCACAAAATATCCCCTTCTTCAATGATGGGAAAGGCCCATAAATCAGGGAAAAACATAAGGTTAGGATAACAAAGTGTGAAGCTGGATGAACACAGCAGGCCAAGCAGCATCTCAGGAGCACCAAAGCTAACGTTTTGGGCCTAGACCCTTCATCAGTCCTGAGATGCTGCTTGGCCTGCTGTGTTCATCCAGCTTCACACTTTGTTATCTTGGATTCTCCAGCATCTGCAGTTCCCATTATCACAAAAACATAAGGCTGATACATTTGCATCTATCTTCATCCGAAGTGTGAAGTAGACAATCTATTGAAGCTCAACTATCTTCAGCTGCTTCATCAATGACCTACCTCCATTGCCCATACAGTTTAGCATTTTTGTTCATGTTTGGACCAAGGTTGTAATTAGGATCAGAAGATGAGAGGACCTGGCAGGCCCAAAACTGTGCATCAGTGACCAGTTTAGTACTCAGTTTATAAGTTCTGAGGAAGAGCCACCAGACCCAAAACGTTAACTCTGTTTTCTCCTCCACAGATGCTGCCAGACCTGCTGAGCTTTTCCAGCAGCTTTGTTTTTGTGCTAATTTATTACATGCTGCTTGATATCTCTTTCAATAAACCTTTACTTCATTTTGCTGATGTTCAAGAGGACACCGATAGGCAGTAACTGGGAGGTTGCATGTTTTTGGACAATGAATATGTGGGAAATCCTTCATATTTTTGGACAAATGCCTGTGTTGGGGCTACAATGGAAGAGCTTAGCTAATTGGTTAGCTCAAGAACTGGTTCTCAAGCACAAGATTTCAATACTATTGCTGGTATATTGTAAAGGCCCATAGGCTTTGCAGATTTCAATGCCTTCGGTTGTTGTTTGATATTTTTTGAAGTGAATTGGATTAGCTAAAATGAGAAAGTGAAGCTTGATACAGTCTTTGGCGGGTAATCCACAATCCTGTACATGGCAACTTGCTGTTAAACAACAGAAACAACATACAATAGCCAGGGAAAAGTGATCCCACAGCCAACGAGGGAGATTTAAACTCTGCAGTCTGAGCATCTGTGATGTTGGGTAGAAGTCAAGCTGGACTATCCACTGGACTTTTTTGTGAAGATGGAGACATACACTTCAGTACTGATTTTTTTGTCCTTGTGTGCTTGACTTCCCTGTCTTTGCTGATTTGGATATTTGTGGAATGGCTGTCTTCCGGTAGGTATTTAAATGATCACTATCAATCACCATTGGATGTGGTGGGCAACTGATCATTGAGCTGTTAATAAGATCCCTTATACCTGCCTATTCAGGGCAGCTTCTGCTCTTTGGATTGCAATCAGTCCCACGTATGATTGCCTACTACTAGTCAATGACTAGATTGAGCTTCACTTTCATTTTCTATCAAGGAGCCAATTGAAGCCAGGGCTGTTAGTTCCCCCATTGCTCACTCACCCCACTGTAGGATTTCAGACAGGTCAGAGATGGTTGGAATGACAGTGGAAAGTCCACCTGGGCCATTGACAGATCGCGTTTCACCAGCAAACCACTAGAGGTGAGAGGGTGAGGCGTTGGCACTGCCCACCTCTGTCCATGTATTTCAATCACAGATCAGCCACTCTCTCATTGAAGGACAGAGTGGTACATAGCTGACTCCTGTTCTATGTTTCTGTTCTCCACCAATCATTACGTAGGTTTGTTGATACACGACATGAATGGCTGTTTAAAGATAATCAGCTGTGACAATTGGGCATGATTTTATTTAAAAACAATGGTTGGAGGAAGATTTAGGGTGTTTTTGTTCACTCCCCATAAATTTTCCAAGGAGTATAAAGGTGGCAGTGGGTACAATACCCAGCTGAGGTCTCCTATCATTGTTGGACAGTAGGCCACAGGTCAGTGCTGGGCCTGAGTTGAAGGTGGAGGTGGGTGCCCATAGGATGTAAGTTTTGGGAAAACGTTGAGCATTTTTTTTCGTAACAAGGGTAGGAGACTGTGCCTCACTCTCCAATTCTCCTCAGATATTCCCACATAGATTTGATTGTCCTGTTTCCGAAATGAAAAGACCATCTCCTGTCACTGGTTTCATAGCAATTGTCCAGGAGGAGACTCTGAAGTGGGCATTAATTTACAACTTAAAACTTGAATTGGTGAGAAGTTGGGAGACCATACTCAGGCTTCCCTGATGTGGGCCACAAGTCCCGAAGGAACATGTGGGCTACTAGCCGTGAAGCGCAGTGTGACCTGGAGCATGGTGGACAGTGAGACCTGTACCAGTCTATGGGGAAACAGCCCTGGAGCATCGCGCAGTCAGGCGGTGAGAGCGGGAACAGGCAGCCCCGAGACGGTGAGAGCGGGAACAGGCAGTGAGAGTGGGAACAGGCAGCCGGGAGGCGGTGAGAGTGGGAACAGGCTTTCCCGAGGCAGTGAGAGCGGGAACAGGCTGTCCCGAGGCAGTGAAAGCGGGAACAGGCAGCCCGGAGATGGTGAGAGGGGGAACAGGCAGCCCTGAAGTGGTGAGAGCAGGAACAGGCAGCCCCGAGGGGTGAGAACAGGAACAGGCAGCCCCGAAGCTGTGAGAGCAACAACAAGCAGCTGGGAGGCAGTGAGAAAGGGAGCAAGCAGCCACGAGGTGGTGAGAGTGGGAACAGGCAGCCCTGAAGTGGTGAGAGCAGGAACAGGCAGCCCCGAGGGGTGAGAACAGGAACAGGCAGCCCCGAAGCTGTGAGAGCAACAACAGGCAGCTGGGAGGCAGTGAGAAAGGGAGCAAGCAGCCACGAGGTGGTGAGAGTGGGAACAGGCAGCCCTGAAGTGGTGAGAGCAGGAACAGGCAGCCCAGGGGCTGTGAGAGCGCGAACAGGCAGACCGAAGGCAGCGAGAGTGAGAACAGGCAGTGCCAGTCAGAACAGGCAGACCCAAGATGGTGAGAATGGGAACAGGCAGCCCCGAGGTGGAGAGAGCGGGCACAGGTATCCACCAGGCAGGGAGAGTGGGAACAGGCAGCTAGAGTTGCTGAGAGTGGGAACAGGAAGCCCCAAGGCAGTGAGAGTGGGAACAGGCAGCCCACAGACAGTTAGACAGGGAACAGGCAGCCCTGAGGTGGTGAGAGAGTGAACAGGCAGCTCAGAGATGGTGAGAGTGGGAACAGACAGCGCCAAGACAGTGAGAGGGGGAACAGGCAGCTTGAGGCAGTGAGAGTGGAAACAGTCAGCCCGGAGCCGATGAGAGCCTGAACAGGCAGCCACAAGGTGTTGAGAGTGGGAACAGGCAGCTTGAGTCGCTGAAAGATGGAACAGGCAGCCCCGAGGCAGTGAGAGCAAACAGGCAGCCCTGAGGTGGTGAGAGCGGGCACAGGCATCCCCAAGGAGGTGAGAGTGGGAACAGACAGCCCAGAGGCAGCAAGAGCTGGAACAGGCAGCCCCGAGGTGGTGTGAGTGGGAATGGGAGACCCCGAGGCAGTGAGAGTGGGAACGGGAGGCCCTGAGGCAGAGAGAGTGGGAACGGGAGGCCCCGAGGCGGTGAGAGTGGGAAGAGGCAGCCCCAAGGAGGTGAGATCGGGAACAGGCAGCCAGCTGGCAGAGAGGGAGGTAACAGGCAGCCTGAGGCTAGACAGTAGTAACAGGCCTCACGGGGCAGTAAAAGTGTAAACAGGGAGCCCCGAGGTGGTGATAGTGGGAACAGGCGGCATCGATACAATGAAAGCAGGGGCTGGCAGCCCTGAGGCGGTGAGAATGGCAACAGGAAGCCCCGAGGTGGTGAGTTTAAGGGAACAGGCAGTCCCAAAGTGGTGATAGTGGGAACAGGCAGCAGCAATGCGGTTAGAGTGGGAACAGGCAGCCCTGAGGCATTGAGAGTGGGAACAGGAAGCCCCGATATAGTGAGATCGGGAAGAAACAGCCCCGAGGCGGTGAGAGCGGAAACAGGTAGCCCTGATGCAGTAAGAGTGGGACGAGGCAGCCCTAAGGCGGTGAGAGCGGGAACAGGCAGCCCTGAGGCAGTGAGAGTGGGAACAGGCATGCCCGAGGTGGTGAGAGCGGGAACAGGCACGCCCGAGGTTGTGAGAGAGGGAACAGGCATGCCCGAGGTGGTGAGAGCAGGAACAGGCAACCCCGAGGTGGTGAGAGTGAGAACCGGCAGTGCGAGTTGCTGAGAATGGGAACAGGCAGCCCCGAGACAGTGAGAGCAGGAACTGGTAGTGAGAGTGGGAACAGGCAGCCTGAGGCGGTGAGAGAGCGAACAGGCAGTCTCGAGGCAGCGAAAGCAGGAACAGGCAGCCCCAAGATGGTGAGTGAGGGAACAGGCAGCTCCAGTCGATGAGAGAGGGAACAGGCAGACCCAAGGTGGTGAGAGCGGGAACAGGCAGACCCAAGGTGGTGAGAGTGGGAACAGTTGGACCCGAGGCAGTGAGAGCAGGAGCATGTTGTGTGGAGTACGAGTCCAGCATGGCCAGGGGGGTTATGGACTGTGATGTTGAACTATTAACTGTTTTTATTTGTTTTTCTACACTTTAGAAAGAAGGACTGCAATGTTTAACTTCATGAATTACTTTCTTCATTTTCCTGCTTTGTACTAAGTTTCGGATACATTTGTACATAAGATGACACTGTCAGTGGCAGCTTGTAAACTTTTCACTGTACTGATGTCAGTGATTACATGTGACAAGTAAAAAGTTAATTCTAATTCTAATTCTAGAAATGGGTTTCCCATCAGTGAGTGTCACACTCAATAAAATCACCCTCACCAGCAAATTCACTCTGGGAGAGGGAATTAAATCCCACCGCCCCATGTTCCTGAAGCTGCACCCACTGATGGTGAGCAGGTAACTGAGGGACCCACTGACCAGAATGTTCACACCAACTGACAAGAGGCACATTCTGCAGCAATCACCACATTCATAATGCCCTGTTCACTTTTCAACCAAGGCTGTAATGAGGTCAGGAGCCGAGTGGTCCTGGTGGGATTCAAACTGTGTGAAGATGAGCGGGTTATTGCTGAGTTGGTGCTGTTTGTTAGTACTATTGATAATTTCTTCTATCACTTTACTGATGATCAAAAATAGACTGCCAGGGGAGGTAGTGAAAGCAGATACTATCTTGACTTTTAAAGAGCGTCTTGACAAATACATGAATGGGATGGGAATAGAGGGATACGGTATCCGGAAGGGTTGGGGGTTTTAGTAGTGATGAGCTGCATATCGGTGCAGGCTTGGAGAGCCGAAGGGCTTGTTCCTGTGCTGTAATTTTCTTTGCTCTTTGTATGCCCCAGAACATCGATGTACCCTCCGGAGACTCGCCATCCACCCTGTCCTTCTCCTTTGTGAACACCGATGCAAAGTATCTGTAATCTATATCTATCCTCACTGAACAACCCCCACCCCACTTCCCCTACACTCACCTTTACAAGGTTTATCCCCTCCTCCTTGACCTGTCCATCTTCTATCTCACCTATCCGCCCCACTATCCAACTTCTATCACTGCCCCCCGCCCACCACTCTCTATTTATTTCAGAGCCCTCTTCCCCTCCCCCATTTCTGAAGAAGGGTCCAAATCCAGAACATCAGTTTTCCTGATCCTCTGATACTGCCTGGCCTGTTGTGTTCCTCCAGCTCCACACAATGCCTTTGAATGTAGTTTGGCATGGAGTTGTATAATAATGCAGCGACAGTGTTGGCACTGGGTAAAAATGTGCATTGAAAATTAAAATGCCGACCGCATCTTGTAATGTCTCCTTCAGATCAAGTTAGGGTTTTGCACTCGTGCAGTATCTTAAACAATTGCACTGAGCCACAACAGCACCTGGCCCCAGTGGCCTAATGGATAAGGCACTGCCCTCCTAAGGCAGGGATTGCGGGTTTAAGTCCCGTCTCGGGTGCGTTGAGTTCTGCCGTGTGCCACAGCTTTTCATTTTTAAAGCACGGCACTGTGGCTCAGTTGCCTGCTGCGCAAACTCATTGCACTGTGAAATCCAGCTAAGATTGCACCGTGAGGCGACAGGGAGTGTGGAGTTTGAGCATTATTCCCTCGCTGGCTCGTGGTTCCTCGCACAGCTCAATGATGTGAGACGTACAGGCCAGGTGGTGTGTCAGAGATAATGGGAACTGCAGATGCTGGAGAATCCAAGTTAATAAAGTGTGAAGCTGGATGAACACAGCAGGCCAAGCAGCATCTCAGGAGCACAAAAGCTGACGTTTCGGGCCTAGGCTCTCTGATCAAGGGTCTAGGCCCAAAACGTCAGCTTTTGTGCTCCTGAGATGCCACAGGTGGTGTGTCATTTGAGGAGCAGTTGAGGGTTCTGGGTTTGTACTCGATAGAGGTTAGAAGATTGAGGTATGGATCTGATTGAAACTTACAGAATACTGAGACCCCTGGGGAGGGTCGATGTTGAGAAGTTTCCACGAGTAGCAGAGACTAGGAACCGTGGTCACAGCCTCACACTGGAGGGAGAACGCTTTAGAGCTGAGATGAGGAAGAAACATCTTCACCCAGAGGATGGTGTATCTGTGCTGCAGAAAACTGTGGACGCCACGTCATTCAGTGCCTTGAAGATAAAGATAGATAGATTCTTCGTTCGTAAGGGGATCAAAGGTTCTGGGGAGAAGGCAGGGGAATGTGGCTGAGAAACAAGTCAGCCACCATTGAATGGTGAATCAGACACAATGGGCCAGTTGGCTGAGCACTGCCCCTACATTGTATAGTCTGATATAATTCTGCCCCTACATGGTAAAGTCCTCTATAATTTTGCCCCTAAATCTTATTCCATATGGTCTTATGGAAACTGTTGCTTGTTCATTTCAGGGAGTAGTTAAGGGTCTTCCCCATCGCTGCAGGTCTTTCTCTATTCATTCATGGACTGAGGGCATTGCTGGCTTGGCAGCGTTTATTGTTCATCCCTAATTAGCCAGTGGGCAGTTAAGAGTCAGCCACATTGCCGCAGGCCTGGAGTCACATGTAGGCATAATCGGGTAGGGATGGCAGTTTTCCTTCCCAAAAGGAACATCAGTGAACCAAGATAATAAAATGTGAAGCTGGATGAACACAGCAGGCCAAGCAGCATCTCAGGAGCTCAAAAGCTGACGTTTCGGGCCTAGACCCTTCATCAGTGAACCAGATGGGTTTTACTGCAATCTATGACAGCTTCATCGTCACTGTGATGGAAACTTGTTTTCAATTCCTCATTTTGTTCAAATCAACTAAAGTTAAATTTCAGCTAATGAGATGTGAGTTCATGTACACAGAGCATTTGCCCGGGTCTCTGGCTTCCACCATGGTTACATCACCATATGCACCACAATCCCCTCACCGAGCTGGCAGCGAACTCAGAAATATGACTCTCCATTCCTTCATCTAAGTAATCTCTGACGATAATACAGATAATTGAGAGGGAGTATGAATCACATTCCAACAATCAGAGTATATATTGATTATTCCCCTCGTCTGGCTCCTGCACCCTCAGATTTCTGGTGCAGGTCGATAGACTGTCTCTAACTCTCTTAACCCTGTTGGTTGTAATGAAGGGTTAAAGCTTTGCTCATAACTAATGCTTCTCATTCTTTCACACAAGTGGCCTTCATTTCCTCCAAACCTCTCCCACTGCCTCACCATAATGTTGCTGGGTCCACTGGGAGAAACCCGGAGGGGTTTAACGCTCAATACAGAACTGAGAGAAATTATAACAATTTCTGAAAGGTCAGAACAGTCCCATCAAGTAACTGGGAATGGAATATGTTTTAAAATTGTGGTTGCAGGTTTTCACAAACTAAATTAACAACTGTTAAGAATCCCGGGAAATGCCTGAGCTGTAACAGTTCATTTCCCCACCTCATGCAGCAGCAGTTCTATTGCACAATCAGAAATCTCTCTTTTAGCTCTAACCTGGGAAGATAGGGAGAAAATAAATCATTACATCTTCCCCACTCCCCGCTCTCTTGCCTTCACATAGGCATTGCCCTTATCAGGCTTTGCTTGTGACTGGTTCACTGGCCAAATGGGCCTTTTCATGGTGGTGGAAATATTGAACCAATTTATTTGCACAGTGGTGTCTTCACTGAGTCACTGCACATAATATATATGTGCACACGGGTAATGCGGGGAGAATAATAAGCACGACTGTTGTGCGATGATAGTAAACAAGAAAAAAACAGGAGTTTTAGAATCTCCTCTGTACAGGCACTGATAAACAAAACACTCTCCGTTTAAAGTAGTTTCTCCTGAGTTCACTCTTCACTTGTTAGTGACAGCCTTATGTTTATATTAGTCCTCAACCGACCAAAAACACTTTCACAATCTTAAAGACATCTATCAATTCACCCCTTAGTTTTCTCTTTTCTGAACAAACAGGCTTCATCATATACAATGCTTTTTTTCTTCATTCCTGAACAATTTTTAAAAATCTTTTTCTGATGTTTCCAATCCGTCTACACTTTGATGACTGAGTTTAAGGAAGGGGAAGGAGCAACAAGAAACAAAAGCATCTTAAAAGTGAATGAAACAGGAAAGAGAGCTCTGGAAATAACACGAGCCCATTAACGGCAAGGGAGAAAAAGAGGAGTCTAAGCGTGAAGTGAGAATGATCCGATTAAAAATGGGCTAAACAATGTCTGGAATAAGACCAGGGTGCTGGATGCAGAGGAAACGAGCATTACAGAGGTTATTGAGACATGACTCTAGACAGAACAGAGCTGGGTATTTGGCACCGCAGCACCTTCTATTTAGAAAAGACACAGAGGTGAAATAAAGGAGAGGTGGAGAATCTGTATTTATTAAAGGTAACAGGCTGTCGAGAAAAGAGACAGTGCTATCTGTGAGACAAAGATACGGTCCATGTGGGGAGAGAGAAAGTTCATAATGGTAATCATAGTAAAGATGTGTTCTCCACAGGCCAGCTTAAAGTGGAAGAAAGGTGATCAAATAATCATCGCTCAGTCTCTTCTGTCCAGAGGGCTGAGATGCAGAGTGACAGACCCTGCAAGCCACTTCCAATTTGAGTTAGAACTGCATCACTGTTCCTTCACTGTATGTCCCTCTCTATCACCACTGTGGGTATCTCTACACTGTAAGAACTGCAGTGAATCTGATGTCTCACTCACTGACACCTTCTCAACGGAGTTAGGGATGGGGAATACCTGTCAGAGATAATGGGAACTGCAGATGCTGGAGAATCCGAGATAACAAAGTGTGGAGCTGGATGAACACAGCAGGCCAGGCAGCATCTTAGGAGCAGAAAAGCTGACATTTCGGGCCTAGACCCTTCATCAGAAAAGGAATACCTGACAGCCTTGTCAGTGATGCTGAAAGGCTGTCAACACTAGGTTGTTGAGAGCGTAATAGAGGGAGTAGACATTGGCAATGCTGTAGATGTAATTTATCTAGATTTTCAAGAGGCTTTCAATTGAGATCCCCATAATTAAATAATTAATCAGGTCAGGGAATGCGGAGTCATGGAACAAAGTGGTCTTTCAGTCAGAAGGCTGAGATTGGAATGAAAGATAACTGATTCACTCTGGCAGAAACTAAAAAATGGTGCACCTCAGTGATCAGTGTTGGGGCCACAGCTGCTCACAGTCTTGTGTGAAGCACCCTTCCTCATCTGAGCATGTCTTGTGCTTTAGAAGGCAGTAATCTATGAATTGTAAATTCAGAGGTCACTCAGTTCCAAGCGTCACTATGTGGCAACTTTCAATTCGACCCAACAATATGAGAATGGCTTATGACAAGGTTTCCAAGCAATGACCCAAGACAGGTTGGAGGTCACTGAAGAGGAGCTCCAAGGTTTCGGCAATTGTGGAATGAGACAAACAGCGACAGTGGTTGACTCCATGTTGGAGATGTAACAGTGTAATAGTGCTTCTGGTAAGGCAGCGGAATTTGCAAATTCTTTGCTGGTGATGAGGCAAGAGCAGTTAGATGGCTCTTTGTAGTCAGAACATTGGAGGAAGCCTCAGGCCTTAGTAGGCAACTAGTTGTTGGAGTCAAGACTCAGAAGAAATGTTGGTGAGTTAAGAATGTGGGAAGGTCGCTGGCTGATAAGCCACAATAGACCCTGAAGAAGCCCTCAGTCTTAACACATTAACATTCCAGTAGCTGAGACACATGTAGAAAAGCTCACAAACAGTATTTGCTGGATGCTACTACGCAATATTGGGATTCAGGGAAAACCCCAGGGTCAGTTTTATCTTGATGAACCCAGGCATTAATGAAGAGCTAGAATGCTTGTGAAAATGTTGCAGTGTGGCCCGAGCTTGGAGCTGAATATCCAAAGGTAATCGGTTTTTCGGAAGGACAGACAAAAATGAAAAGGATACGGGATGATTGTTGCTTAAAGAGGAAATGAACACATTAGTGAGGAATGATACTAGCTCCAGTGAAACGAAATCTGTTTGGATTTCATTTAGAATCATCAAGGGACAGAAAATGATGGTGAGGGTTGTACATAGAACTCCAGATTATGGCAGCAATGTTGGTGTAAGTATTAGCAGGGAATTAAAGGCACAAGCAATGAAAGTACAGCATAATTATGGGCAATTTTAATCTGCACATTGATTAGGCAAATCAGTAACAATTCCATCGAGTCAGAATTCCTGCAGTGTGTTTGAGATGATTTTCTGTGTCAATGCAGTCATGAACCAACTAGAGATCAGGCCAGCCAAGGCTGGGTGCTGGGTAATGAGAAAGGGATCAATGACAATCCATTGTGTGAGGCCTTTGGGGAAGAGTGACCATAACACGATAGAATTCTTCATTCAGGTACAGAATGGCGTAGTTGAGACCAAGGTTGTGAACCTGACTCATGGAAACTGCAATGGTGTGATGTGCAAGTTGACTTTGATAAAGGGATGAGAGTGGATTGGCAATGGCAAACATTTGAAAAGTACATTGGAGGAATGGCAACAATTATTCATTTCACTCTGGCACAATTATCATGGGGAAGGCAGCTTATGCATCAGAGTATTTCATTCCAAGGAAAAGACAAAGAAATTAACCCAAAAAGAAACACAAAGGGATTGATTAAGAGGGAGAAAATAGTGTTTTAGCATAAGCTTGCAGAGAACATACAAACTGATTGAGCCATTGACAGATTAGTCAAGACAAGCCAGATATGAGCAAACCATGCCACAATTGGCATTAGATGAGGATTCCCAGAAGTATTCTACAATTAATATCTATTCTAACAATCTAAACAGACTGCCTTGTTGGGTATCGGCCTATGCTATTTTCCAACAGATGATGGAGAATATTTTGCATGGTCTAGATGACATGCAAATAACTGAGAAGACCAATAAAGAGCATTTAGAGAATTTGAATGGTGCTTTAACATGTCTCCGAGGCAGGGATAAGCCTTAGTCAGGAGAGATGCATGTCCATGTGCTCCAAGTGACCTACTTTGACGACAAGAGTTGACAAGGCCGGGTTACACCTGTTGGAAGATAACGTGAGGTAATCAAATGTCCCCAGGCACCCATGTTCATACTGGAGATTAGGTCTTTCCTTGGGTTGGAAGATTATTTCCAAAAATTCATATGTAACCTGACTTCAATCTTGGGACCCTTACATTTGATATTGAAATGGGGTCAGCTTTGGAAATGGCCTCAGAGTCATGATGTTGCCTTTAGGGAAGTGAAGAAGTAGTTATTGTCATCTAAGGTCTTAGGACACTACAGTCCCAAGTGAAATGTGGTGCTGACGTGCTCTGCCTCGTTACACAGTACTGGGGGACTGCTGCAGAGCCCGTTCTGGTTTTAAACTTTCTGGACATACTTGCAGTCACGGCTGACAATATCAGACTGTGGAGACAAAATGATCCAGTCCTGGCAAAACTGAAACAACTGATGGTGATGGGAGAAACAAATGGGCCAACACCATCAGAATTGAAATGTTTCTGGGCCTGGAGAGAGCAGATGTCCATAGAGGGTGGCATAATATGATGGGAAGCAAGAGTGATTGTCCCAAACAAAGGATTTTGGCAGATACCTACTGAAGTCCCCCAGGGTCATCCAGGGGTTTTCAAAATGAAGATGTTTGTGAGAGGTTGTGTCTGGTGGCCAGGGTTGGATGTAGACACAGCTGTCTTTGTGGGGCAGGGTCCAGAGGGCCAAAAAAAACAAAAATTGCTGTCAGCAACATTCACGGGAATGTCCAGGTAAACCCTGGATTTAGTCATAAATCGACTATGCCAGCCTATTCATGGGCCGTTTTTTTTAATCATTGTGAGTACCCATCTAAAATGTTTGAATGTGCATTGAGGTCATTTGACAAACTTGGGGACAATAATTGAAAAGTTGTGAGCATCTTTTGCAACACACAGATTCCCAAAGGTGCTGGTCACAGACTTTTGGACCATCATTCACCAGCAGGGAATTCAAGTATTTTTTAAAGTCAACTGGCATTCAGCGTATAAGGACAGCTATGTACCATTCATCATTCAATATTCTGGTGGAAAGAGTAGTCCATATTTTGAAGGCAGGCACAAACAAACAGCTTACTACTTCTCTCGATCCAAAACAGGTTGTGGCTTGATTATGGGACCATCCTTCATGGAACTGCGGGGACAGCTCTAGCAGATGTGCTAATGAGGAAAATACTTCACACCAAGTTATCTCTGATCTTCCCGGAATTAGGGAGCGGAGGGTGAAACAGCATCAGGAACGTCAATGCCAGGCACAAATTCTTAAATGGCAGAGGTCGTTTTATTTCAGGGGATGATGTTTGGTGTCGATGTCATCGGAATGGACCTGAGTGGGTATGAGGAATGGTTGACACAAAGTCAGATCCTGTGACATACAAACTTCCGGTAGGAGAGGCAATCCCAAACAAGCACATGGATCAGATGAAAGCCACAATCTCGCAAACGGAGCAGGAGAAAAGCCTCTCAGAACCTCCGGCAAGGCTGTCAGAACCTGTGGATTGTCCCCCTTGACCTCGCGTTGAAGAAATCACTG
The DNA here is from genome assembly GCF_030684315.1 of Stegostoma tigrinum. Lineage (NCBI taxonomy): Eukaryota > Metazoa > Chordata > Chondrichthyes > Orectolobiformes > Stegostomatidae > Stegostoma > Stegostoma tigrinum. Next base: position 175,804 of record NW_026728046.1, on the reverse strand, counting down.
AGAACAAGATGGACCCAGCAATAGACACAGGCTCAACACCATTATCACCTGAAGAACAAGATGAGGTTCGGCCGACATTCTCCAGGCACGATGGAGGCTATGGCCCAGAACATGCCAGCAGCTTCCGAGGCAGAGTCAGAGAAACTGAAAAGGAGTTGAAAACACCCCGGGACAAACTACAGGATAAAGAACGGGCCTAGACCCCAGGCCTTAGAGGAGGAGGGATATACTGATTGGAATGAGGTCAGCCAGGTAGACCTCATGGAATGAGTTCCCTGATTAGAACAGGTTAAGAGCCTGAAATAACTGCACAGAGTCTGGTATCCTGTCCCCAGTTTTACTTTTATTTATGAGGACACAATACTCTAGCTGTGGCTAATCAGCTCAGAGTCAGTCTTCAACTGAGGACATTCTAATCCCTTGGTTATACTTGTTTCTCCTGGTTGCATTGGTCAGCCAAGGCTTTCCCGATTGGTGTTGCTAATCTGGGACAATCAAGAACCACGTCGTCAATGACATCCACCTGGTCCCAATCACTACATCCCGAAGTCCAGGGATGTTGTCCTGGTCTTTTGCTTGTAGCTTCTGTGTGACGTTTTCACTCCAGGTCTGGTTCCTCTGACTCCACCCCTGGCATAGGGGGAGGTAGCGATGGTGGATCATGGCCCTCCTTTTGCATCCAGAGCGTCTCGGAAGAGTCTTTTCCTCCTCTCCCGGTGATGAAAGTATCTCGGCTGCATCCGTCACAGACTCAAGTTTCCTCGACCTTGGCTGGAGGGGGAGAACCTACATTTTGCAACAGACCTTCTGGCTATTCTGAGGGACCAGGTATGTTTTGCACCTGCCCTGTTTGCAAGGTAACAGCTTTTGGGTGATCCACACATTTGTTCAGGACCACCTCGCCTACCCAAACTTAGTAAGTCCCAGGACCTGGCCTTGCATCAGCCTTGCCTTGTACCCATACTGGGCCAAATCCATGGCACTGGTACAAACTTTTTCCCCCCTATTAAATTGTCTCCCTCCCTTCGAGGCAGCATGTGGCTGGCGTTGGTGTTCTTGTTGGCATCTCACTGCCTCCTCTCCCCCAGGTCTGGGAATATCAGGTTCAACCTGCTGCAGAGTCTTCTCCCCATCAGCAACTCTGCTGGAGCTATCCCTGTTGTTGTGTGCGAGGGGTGATCCGAAAATCGAACAGGATCCAAGACAGCATGGCATAAATTGACACTGTAGGCTGCTTCTTTAAACCTGCCCTCAATGTTTGGACCACTGTTTCTACCAGAACATTGTACGGTATGGAGCTATCCACATGCGCTGCATGTGATTGGCTCAGGCATATTTGAATTCCCTGCTGGTAAATGATGTCCATTGTCTGTGACCCAGTTCTTCCAGGAGTCAGTGTATCGCGAGTTATGCCCACAGCTTCGCAGTCACCACAGCAAATGGAGGAATTTGAATTCAATGAAATATCGGAAATTAAGAATCTAATGATGACCATGAATCCATTGTTGATTGTCGGGTAAAACCCACCCAGTTCGCTCGTGTCCTTCAGGGAAGGAAGTTGCCATCGCTATCTGGTCTGGCCAATGAGGCCCCAGGCCCACAGCAACGTGATTGAGTCGCAAATGCCCTCTGGGCAATTAGGGATGGGCAATAAATGCTGCCTAGCCAGCGACGCCCTCATCCCGTGAATGAATAAAGGACCCCTGAGGTGGCTGAATGAACTCTGTGCACATCCAAAGACTTTGAATGGGCAGCCACAATGACCAGGAGCATTGAACCCTTGAAAGGGCCAGCTTGGCCGACATGCAACTGAATCTAAGGTTTACCTGGCCATTCCCATGTGTGGGAGTGCTGTTGGTGACAATTTTTGTCCTTTGTTTGGCACTCTGTACACCATCCCACCATCCCTGGCCACCAGGCATATCTTCTGGCCAGCATCATTTTCTTGGAAACCCTGGGATAGCCCTGGTGGAGTTTGCCAATACCTGGCGATGACCTTTATTTGGGACAATCACCCTTGCTTCCCCACAGTAATATGCTGTCCTCTGGCCTACATGTAAAATGGGTTTGGCCCCTTTGATAGACCCAAGCCCTTCTTGAAAAACTCCTGGGGATTTCACTGGGACTTCACTGAGGCAGCCATTTTCCAATCGCAAATTCTTGAGCCATTCTGGGTGAATTTGTCTCAGCAAATTCCACCCCAATAGGCTTGGGCCCGAGCCTTTCACTATCATCAGTCGTGACTGCACCAACTGCTTCTCATAGGAGACCAGAACCAAAGTCATCCCCTTTAGCTGTAGTGGTTCCCCAGTGTATGTTCTCAGTCTGGCTGAGGCCTTGCACAAGCTTAAATGTTGGAGTTCCTAAAAATCTTGTTAAAGACAGGTTCTGCAAACACAGATACAGTTGTGCCAGTGTCAATCTCCATGGGAACTGGGTGACCATTTAATGAATGTTAATTTTAATTGGCCTCTAATTTGGATGTTACTGAGCAAGTTAGTTGTCCCAGCACATATGTAGGGGAACTTTCCAGGGTGTGCACTCTCCTGGGTACTGGCCTACTCAGCTCAGACCTTGTAGGGCTCCTCTGCAGTCTTGAGCCTGCGTACCGCCATCAAATACAATGGCTCGCCAGCCCAGATCCTGAAGAACTGTTTAGCCCCTTGCCTTTGTTGTGAGGTTCTGCTGTGGGCTGGTCTAGGGTCTGTCTGTTCAGGATATGGCCTGCGTGAGGCTCTGCAATTGCCTACATTCACGTCGTGTTCCCCAAGCCCATTCAGACAGGTAAGGGTTTCCACTTCCACTGGGGTGTCCTGTCGTTCCCATGCTCCACTTGGTGCATTTTCTCATGACAGAGCCAGTGATAGTGCCTGTTTGAAATCCTGTTGGGCTTTAGCCAGTAGGGACTTCTACATGTTTATGTCACTAATCCCACATACCAAATAGCCTTTTAGTGTCTCATTCGGGTTCAACCCAAAATCACAGGCATCTGCCAGTCATCGTCACCTCATCAAAAATCCCAATACGGGCTCCCCCTGTTCTGATTAAATAGCATGTCAGGATGAGAGGAGTTTTGGATCATAATATTCCTTCACAAACTCTGTCAACTCTTGGAAAGATTTAGCGTCTGGTGCCTCTGGGAAAGTTAAGCCCCTTTTCACAAAAAAATGCTGCAGGTCCATTTGCAGTCAAGATTACTTGTTGCTTTTCATCTGCCCCAATGTCAATTGCCCAAAAAAAATCACATTCTTTCCACGTCCTGGCCCCAGTCTTTCACAGCAGGTTCAAAGGAGCCAAGCTTCCCAAATGGTGGTATAATGCCAGAAATGCATCGTATGAATCATCAGAAATGCAAGATGACAGTTGCCAGTGAATGTTGTCCAGATATAGCCCGTTTTCTCCCATCACCACTGAAATAACTGGACAGAGACCAGGTTCCATCAACAAGTCACCCTTTATTCACTCGTATATAGTACACGGGCTCTGGGCCAGCCAAACCAGACTCAGTTCTCAGGACGAGATTCCAATCTCCTTGATCAGCCAAGGCTTTCCTCATTGGGGATGTTAACCTGGGCCAATCAAGAACTTTGTAGACAATGAGATCCACCTTGTCCCAATCACTACAGAGACCCAATCAGGGAGTCCTGGATGTCAGATATTAGCAGGAGTGTTATTGCATTGTCTAAAGTTATTAACGCCTCGAGTAAAACAGCCCAAAAAGTGGCAGCAAATACTCAAGCTTGTGTAGAATTGCTGATATGTAAATTGTGTAACTGAAAAATGTTGTCATTTGTAATTTCTGTCTTAATTTTTCAGTCCTTTTTGACTTTGGCATACTAAAAGCTTCACTTTCATACAAACATAACTGAGGGTTTACATCTCCTGGGCACAAAATGGACTGTTAAATATGGGTGATTCCAGTTGTTGGACCGACACTGACTAATAAAGTGTGCATGTTTAAATAGGGAAAACAAGAAACAGGAATGTTGGGGGTTCTGCTCGCTCTAAGGGCTGGCTCTATGCCAGCTGGGTCAGTGCTATGTGCTTTGCATGTGCATATAAAGGGTGACTTGGTGATGGGAAACCAGCCTCTGTGGAGTTATTTCAAAGATGCCAGGCGTCATGGTGGTGTGTTGAAGTAGGAAGCAATCAGAAGCTCATGGACAGTGTATCAGTGTTCTGCAAAGTGGTCACCCGATCTGCAGTTAGACTTGGCCACAGGAGTGTTCGTGATGTGATACAAACAGGTTGATCATCAATCCAATAATTGTCTTCAGGTTTTTGGAGGCAGGGTTTCGCCACAGTAAACTGGGAGTAGCTACTTGAAGTTGAATCTACTGCTGAACAGTGAGGTGTGTTCAGAAAAAGGCCCTGGGCAGTGCGAGCTCAACATGTTCTCTTTCAGGTGAAATGTAAGAGCAACAAGCCTGGAGAATGCTGGATGTCTCAGAATATTCAGGACTGGATGGAAAGGAAAAGAGAGATGTATCAAAGGTACAAAGAGAGAAAAACAATGGAGTTCCTCGAGGAGTAGAGAAAGTGCAGGGAGATATCAGGAAAGCAATTAGAAGAGCAAAGAAGATAGTCTTGCTGGTGGGTAAGATGAGGGAGCATCCCAAACATTCTACAAGTTTTTCAAGGGAAAGGGAATAAATATGGAAAGAAGAGGGCCTATTTGGGACCACTGGGGCAAACTGTCTGTGCATTAAATAAGAACTTCATGTCTGTATTTATGGATGAACACTTGAACTGTCAGAAAAATCAAGGTTGTGAGCCTTGTGTGGGAGAATGGGACTAGTCTAGGTCGTAAAGTATTTTTGTTGGTACTGACTTAATGGGCCAAAGGATCTCATCAGTACTGTAATATTCTATGATTCTACAAAGGGTAGGATGAATAGCCAAGGTGTTTTTACCTCAGTAGAGCCCAAAACTAGAGGGCATGGGTTAAAGGGGAGAGGGGAAAGATTTAAAAGGGATCTAAGGGATAACTTTTTCATGCAGACGATGGTGTGTGGATGGATTGAACTGGCAGCAGAAGAAGTGGAGGCTGGTACAATTACAACATTTAAAAGACATCTGGATGGTTACATGAAAAGGAAGCTTTTAGAGGTCTATAGAACAAACGCTGGCAAATGGGATCAGATTATTTTCGGATATGTGGTTGGAATTGTAGGGTCAGACAGCTCAAATACAGATGTTTCAGTCCAATCAGTCCATGCTGACCATCATCCCAAATTAAAGTAATCCCATCTGCCTGCACATGGCCCAAATCTGTCCAAGTATTTCTTATTCAAAAACTTCTAAACATTGTAATTGTCGCCGTATCCACAACTTCCTCTGGAAGTTCATTCCACACACAATCACTCTTCAAAAAAGTTGAGAGACTTCTGAATTACCTTCTTACTTTTTGTGACAGCCATCTACCTATCTGGCCTGATCCTGCTGTGTCATTACTTCTCTAAATCTACCAGCCACCTCACTCTGTCTCTTGTCTGCCCTCAATGACATTAAGCTGAAAAAGTAGCTTACAATAGCACCTTATATAAAATAAACTATTGTTCTTTACCCAAAGAGATAATATAGAGTATCCAAAAGATAATGAGTAAAAGAACCATTAATTCATGAGTGAAAGGTTTATTATTACTGTATTTCATTGTAAAATACACATGAAAATCTTTCATTTGTCACCATAATCCAGCACCATTTTGATAGTTTAAGAGAGAGAAAACGAAAAGCGATAGCTTCAAGAGGAGTCCAGCTGTGTATGAGTTCTGACCCAGCTCAGAACCACCACCGTCACCGCTGCCTCGCCAGACCCAACCAACATTGAAGCTGCCGATCCTCAGGTACCATCTTCACCATTAGGCCCCATTCACCTTCACCACCGCCAATGCCAGGCACGCCGATGGAGACTAAAGTGAGGTAGAAGAAAACATAAAATGTTTCAGATAAAAAAGGCAAGGAAGAGTCCTGATGATCATATACCCCCACAGCAGAATCTGATGTCTGTTATATCAATTGATATCACGTATTAGCCATGTCTGTTAACTCTTGCTTGAGAGATAAATAAAAGTATTCAAGAACAATCAGATAGGCCATCTTAACTTTTCTCATAATACAAGGTAGCCAAGAATATTTTTGGGGCTGCCCTTAGTTCATTGGATTTCTATGCAAAGGTTCAGTCTTGGGTCCCTCAATAAAGGTCAAGTTTCATTGATGACAATGTATAAGACCTACCAATAGATTCACTTTGGGCTCCTCCATGGCTTCAGACTCAACCAACTCAACTAGGACAGAGATAGCAGGAACTGCAGATGCTGGAGAATCTGAGATAACAAAGTGTGGGGCTGGATGAACACAGCAGGCCAAGCATCACCTGAGGAGCACAAAAGCCGATGTTTCGGGCCTGGGCACTTCATCAGATTCTGTGCTTTTGTGCTCCTAAGATGCTGCTTTGCCTGCTGTGTTCATTCAGCTCTACACTTTGTTATCTCGACTAGGACAATGTTTATTAATGCTAATGGATTTTATAAGAAGAAGAATAGTCATCATTATCAAGAGTCATTACAAAGGCGTTCTTCCTTTCACATCCTACAACATGCTGATGGAGTAAGTATTCTATTTTCTTGATTTAAATCATATAATCCCCTCAGGTACATTTCCGTGAACAAAGCCTCAGTGCCTTTTAACGGCAGCAACACCTGATACAGTATCCAGCAGAAAGGGGGGCTCCAGAGTTGAACAGGAGTTCAGAGTGTAGGTTCTCACTGAATGAGCACTGTCCCCTGGAACACCACATGTCACAGCTGAGCCACCTTGGGAATGGACCTCTTAGAATGAAATGTCTGTCCAGATCTACAGATCTTGAATACAAACACAGAAATGAGAGATGTTCAAGTACTGGACAAACATCAGAAGAAGGCAGAGGATATATCTACAAATTGTCCAAACAGTTTAATGGTCACCTGGTATTCAGATCAAAAATGGATAGTGGGGGACAGAGGGGCAAGGTCAGCTTCAATATGTGAAACATGGCCATCCATGTGCTGTCAGATCCTAATTACAGGCAAAGTTATAGAGTAGGAATCATCCCGTTTCTGTGATCCTGCTCACCGATGTGCGGCCCAGTCTGGAAGTCAGTCATCTCCCAGATCAGGAGAAATGACGTAGAGTGCACTGAGGCAAAAAGTGAGAAAAATAGACTCTACAAATGGGAAGCAGTTAAAAAAGAACCTGCCATGATTTCCCTCCATCATGGCGACATACTTCCCCTCAAATCACAAAGCTCTTGTGAATCAGACCTAACACCCTTAAACTATTCAGAAGACAGTCTAGATTCTAAATTTCTTATTTTAGAGGTAATTGTAAGTGCGGTGTTCCAGATGCAATTTGTTTGCTCAAACTACTCTGTTAAACAAAACACAATTTATTCAGGAGTTGTTTTTCGAGCCCTTTTTGAACCACTGAGGACATGTGTTCAAATCCCCACCACAGCAGCTGTTAGTTCAAACGAAGAACCCAAGTCTTTCCTCAGAACTCAAGTGTCTCACCCTTTAACACGAGTGGGATTAATAAATGAATAAATAAATTCCCGAATGGGTTTCTCCCCCACTCACTGAAATAAAGTGTGAAATTGTAACAGTTACAGTTCGATCAAAACAATGCAACCAGAGAAATGACAAAAGAAATGGAGGATGTTTAGAAATTGTGGTTTAACGGAAATTAGAAACTAAGTTAACAAATATTTAGAATATTGGGAAGTTGCCTGAATTTTAACACCTCATGTCCCCACTTCATGCAGCAGCAGTTCTATTGCAAAATCAGAAATCCGACAGACACTGCCGTCCTGAAGCTCTCTGCTAAGTCTGCAGGGACCAAACAAGCCTTTACATCATCCTCACAATGTTCACCTGGAAAAATTGACTTGTCCTTTAATTAGATAGATCCAATCCGATAAATATTGTTAACAACATCAGGAATGCTATCCCCAAACTTGGACTATCCCTATATTTGCCAGCAGCTTGGAGGCAAACATAAATAGATCAGAGCAAATTTCTGCAGATGCAGGAATCTGTGCTGAAAACAAAACATTCTGGAGATCACAGCAGGTCAGGCAGCATCCATGGAGAGAGAGCAAGCTAACGTTTCAAGTCTAGATGCTCTACATCAAGCATAAATAGATTGTTGGAATTGAGAGTGTGTTAAGTCAATGTGTCCACTTTCAATCAAGTTACACCAACATCACAGCAAATCAATCCCTGTTAATATCTTTGTAATGCTGTGTGGTGGAGACAAATTCAACTGAGGCACATCAGAGGCCATTGCAAAGTGTCTGCAGGTTTACACTGCAAAGGCATTTGATTGGCACCAAGTTAAAATGTGCCAGGACCCAGTGCAGACATAATGGGCAATTCTGTGGCTGAATCTTATCTTAATTTGGCTCTGTGTCAATTTTGTTGAGTCTCACAGAGGATACCTCACTGAGAGGCCTGGTAAGATTTCTTACCAAATCATCCCAAGTGCAATTCATTACCTCCCCTTACCCTATGACAATGCTTTTGCCTGATCCTACTGCTCACCAGGAAGGACCTCCCAGAGCTAAGATATCTGCATCACTCGCTCAGGCATGATCTTTAAATTCTGCGGTGCATTTGGCTGAGTGCTGTCAGTCTGGCGCTGTCAGATATGGCTTGTGCATTTGCCCAGGCCTGGCAGATGAAGGCAAATTGTGTATCACTTTGTAGACAGCAACTTTGTCTAACACATTCTGGGTATCCTAATGCAACATACTGACTGGCTTCACTCTACCCACTCTGATTGAGACCTCCTCAAAGAACTCTAAGTTTCTGAGACACCATTTCCCTTTCACGAAGTCCTGCTGATTCTCCGTCATCAGATGATGATTTTCCAAATGCTCTGTGGCTACTTCCTTCGTAACTGATTCCAACAGTTTTCCAACAATAGGGCTACAGTTACTTGTTTTTTGCCCCTCTACCCTTTTGAGTAGGGGTGACACATTGGGAGTTTTCCAATCCTCTGGTCCTTCTCCAAATTCCAAGGATCTTTGGTCCTGTTGAAACCACAAGCAGTACTGTGAGCAATTTTGGTCCTATTTAAGGAAAGATATCATTTCACTGGAGGCAGTTCAGAGAAAGTTCACTAGGATTCTCCCAGTTATGGAGTGATTGTCATTTGAGTAATGACTAAACAGGTTGGGACTGTACTCACTGGAATGTAGAAGAGTGAGAGGTGACCTCCAGGAATCATATAGGATTCTTAAGTGCTTTGACAGGGCAAATCTTGAGAGGCTGTTTGCCCTCATGGAACAGTCTAGGGCCAGGGAGCATAGTCTGAGAATGTAGTGGTGCAAATTTAAGACTATCATACAGAGGAATTTCTTCTCTCAGAAGGTTGTGATTTTTTTGAATTCCTTGCCACAGAGAGCTGTGAGGGCAGAGTTTGTGCATCTAGAGCTGAGACAAATGGATTCTTGATCAGTTGGAGAATCAAAAATTATGAGAAAATGTCGGAAATTGGATGTGAGGAAAGTCAGGCCAGCCATGATCCAGTTGAACGGTGGAGTAGGCTCAAGGGGCAGTATGGCCTAACCCTGTTCCTATTTCTTATTTTCTCTCACTTGTCCTCACCCACCCAAGCCCTGATTCTGCAAACTATACGGCATCTCTGCTCTGCCCAGCACTCTGCCCCACCTGCACCAGCACTAGCTACTGTATCACCCACTTTCATCTCACTCTATCCCTCCCTTTCTGTCACTCCAGGAGTGGACAACACACAATTTGGCAGAAAGAGCCAAGACCAGTGATGGGCTGCCTGACATTTTATGCATTCGCTGAGAGCGATCTTCCTTGCACAAGCATCCAGGCTTTGTGTCTGCACGGAAATGCAATGCAAGACAGAAATTCTGAGAGCAATGTAATTCTGGCTGAGGTGACAAAATGCAATGTGGCATGGCAGGGATGCTGTGAACATCCAGATAGTCTCACAGTGAGTGATTGCCAAGAGAGTTAGCAAACAGCCCTGAGATGCAGCCTGGTCCATTCTGTGAGCTTGGCACGTACTGTATCCATGCAGCAATATTTCAATACCAGAGAAACATAAAACACTGATTTTAAGCTTAAAAGCATCCTGCAAGTGGATTGGGGTGGTGCCTTGAGAATCCTAAAAGGCTGGGGGATGCTTGATGCGAGCAACCATAGATACATATCAGAGAATCACAGAATTGATACCATGCAGAAGGAAGCCATACAGTCCAATACATCTGCATCAGTTCTATTCTCTAGTGCCAGCCTCCTGCCCCTTCTCCATATCCCTGCACTCCATTTCTGTCCAAATATTTATCCAATGCCTCTCTTGAATGCTTTAATTGAACCTGCTTCGCTCACATTTCCAGGCAATGCATTCCAGACTCGCAATATTCACTGGGTAAATAAGTTTTTCTCACATCATTCTCATTTCTTTTCCACATTAATTTAAATCTATACCCTCTCATTCTCTTTCTCTTTCATGAGAGAGAATAGTTTCTCTCTATCTAAAACCAAAGAGAAGGCATAAAAGTTCAACAGAAACCGCTGAAAACCTGAGGACTGGGAGAAATTTAAACTTCAGCTCAGGCGGACAAATGGTTTAATTCGCAAAGGGAAAATAGAAGATGAAAGTAAGCTGGTGGAAAACAGAAATAAACTGGCTGCAAAAGCTTCTACTGATATGTGAAGAGAAAAAGACATGTGAAGACAGAAGTAGGTCCCTTGCAGTTTGAATCAGGTGAAATCATAATGGACAACAAAGAAATGGCAGACCAGTTAAGCAATACTTTGGATGTGTCTTTACTAAGGAGGACACAAATAATCTTCAGGAAATGCCAGTGGGCAGAGGGCCAAGCATGAAGGAGGGCCTGAAGGAAATCCTTATTTGACAGAAAATGATATTTGGGAAAGTTTTTGGGATTAAAACCTAATAAATCCCTAAGGTCTGATGCTTTGCATCCCAGAGTACTTCAGGAAGTGGCCTGAGAAATAGTAGAAGTAATGGTGATCATTTTCCAGCATTCTGTAGACTCTGGAACAGTTCCAATGGACTAGAGGGTAGCAAATGGAATCCCACACGTTGAAAAAGGAGAGAAAATGGGGAATTACAGATCAGTTAGCCTGACATTGGTGGTGGGGAAAATGCCGGAGTCAATCATTAAGGATGGAATAACTGAGCATTTGGAAAGCAGTGACAGGATCAGTGCAAGTCAGTATGGATTCATTAAAAGGAAATCACGTTTGTCAAATCTTCCAGAATTTTTTGACGATGTGACCAGTAGAGTAGACAAGGGTGAATCAGTAGATGTTGTGTGTCTGAACATTCAAATGGCTTTTGACAAGGTTCCACACAAGAGATTAGTCGGCAAAATTAGCCAGCTTTTATGGTATTGGAGGCAATGTATTGCCATGAGTAAAGAACTGGTTGGGAGACAGGAAGCACGGAGTTTGGGTAAATGGGTCCTTTTCAGAGTGGTAGGCAGTGACAGATGGTGTGCCACAGGTTTCAGTGCTGGGACCCCATCTGTTCACAATGTACATTAACAATTTGGACAAAGGAAATGAAGGTGATATCTCCAAGTTTGCAGAAAACACTAAGCAAGGTGGCAGCGTGTGCTGTGAAGAGGATGCTAAGAGGCTTCAGGGTGACTTGGGCAGCTGGCTGAGTCAGCAAATACTTGGCAAGTGCAATATCATGTGATTGAATGTGAGGTTACCCACTTCAACCACAAAAACAGGAAGGAAGATAGTTATCTGAATGGCAGCAGTTTAGGAAAAGGGCAGGTGCAACAAGACCTGGGTGCCATGGCAGAAGAGTTACTGAAGGTTGGCATACAGATGTGGCAGGCAGTAAGGAAAGTTATTGGCATGCTGGCCTTCATAGTGAGAGGATTTGAGTATCAGAGTAGGGATGTCTTGCTGCAGTTATACAAGGCCTTGGTGAGGCCACACCTTGAGTATTGTGTGTAGTTTTGGTCTCCCAGCCTGAGGAAGGTTATTCTTGCTACACGGGGAGTCTGGTGAAGGTTCACCAGACTGATTCCTGGGATGGCAGGGCTGACATATGAGCAAGGATTGGGTTGACTTGACCTGCATTCGCTGGAACTTAGGATAATGAGGGGGATCTCAAAGAAACATACAAAGTCCTGATGGGACTGATGTGGAAAGACTATTCCCAATGTTGGGGAAGTCCAGGACAAGGGGTCACAGTGTAAGAGTAAAAGGGGTAATCCTTTCAGGACTGAGATGAGGAAGAATTTCTTCATTCAGAGAGTTGTGAGCCTGTGGAATTTTCTGCTACAGAAAGCTATTGGAGCCAGTTCATTCGATATATTCAAGCAGGAACAGGACGTGGCCTTTGTGGATAACGGGATAAAGGAGGATGGGGAGAGGGTGGGAATGGGATACTGAGATTGCATGATCAGCCACGATTATAGTGAAGGGCCAAATGGCCTACTCCTGCACCTATTTTCTACATTGCTATCTTTACTCTATGCAGGCCGATCATGATTTTGAAAACTTCTATCACATGTCCTCTCAGTCTTCTTCCCGTCAAGCAGAAGTCCTAACTTAATCAATCTTCATCATCAAAGTTCAGCTATGCCCCACACTTGACAAAGGCAGCCTGGATTGAGGATACAGAGGAAGTAAGCAACCCTGGGGTTCTATACTAGGGCCTTGGTCCAGTGCTAGAAATGACACAATGACTTCTCCAATCTATAAGTGTCAGGTTTACATCTTACCAAAGGGCCCCCTGTAGGATCATCGATTAATTTATTTCTGCAAGTGGGCACTTGTGGTTGGCCACATTATCACCTGGCCCTTAGACCATGAGACCATAATATACGAGAACAAAATTGGGCCATTTGGCCCGTCAGGGCTGCTGCACCATTCAGTCATGACTGGTATGCTTCTCAACCCTTCCTCCTGCCTTTTCCCCTTAACCCTTGTTCCCCTTATAATCACAAACATACCCGTCTTTGTCTTAACTACACTCAATGACTTGATCTCCACAACCTTCTGCGGAAATGAGTTCCACAGGTTCACCACCCTCTTCCTGAAGAAATTCCTCCTATCTCAGTACTAAAGGGTTGTCCCTTCACCCTGAGGCTATGCCCTGGTGTCTTAGTCTCTCCTATCAGTTGAAATATTTGCTGTACATCCACTCTTATCAGTATTCTGTAAGTTTCAATGAGATCCCTCTCATCCTTCTCAACTCCATTGTGTACAGGCCCAAAGTCCTCAACTGCTTGTTGTATGACAAGCCCTTCATTCCTGGGACCATTCTTGTGAACTTCCTCTCGACCCCTACAAGGCCAGCACATCCATCCTTCGATACAGAACCCAAAACTATTCACAATATTTCAAATGTGGTCAGACAAGTGCCTTATTCAGCCTCTGCAGTGAATCCCTGCTCTTGTATTGTGGCCCTCTCAAAATAAATGCTAACATTGCATTTGTCTTTCTAACTATCAAATCAACCTGCATGTTCACCTTAAGAGAATTCTGAACCAGGACTCCTAAGATCCTTTGTGTTTCAGATTTCCAAAGCCCTTTTTCTTAACTGGGCTACATTTTGAGACTTCATACCAAAGTCTTTAAACCTCACACTTTCCCACATTAATTTCCATCTGCCCCTTCTGGCCCACTCTCCTACCCTGGTTTCATGACACACAGCTCGTGCTTGACAAAACTCATTGAATTCAATAATAATCCGGAATTCAGAGTCTATGTCTGACCATGAAACGATTGTTGGGGAAATATTTATATGCTTCACTAAAGTCTTTTACGGAGCAAACCTGCCATCATTACCTGGTCTGGCCTATATGCGTTTCTAGAGCTACAGCGATGTAGGTGATTTTTAGAATCATACAGCATGGAAATAGACCCTTCAGTCCAACTAGTCCATGCCAACCATGTACCCAAACTAAACTAGTCCCACTTTCCTGCATTTGTCCCTATTCCCTCAAACCTTTTCTATTCACGTACTTATCCAAATGTCTTTTAAATGTAATACCTCTACCCACACCCACAGCGTCCCCTGCCACTTCATTCCACACACAATACACCCTCTGTACAAAAAAGATGACCCTCGTGTCCTTTTTAAAATTTTCCCCTCTTACCTTAAAAATAAGCCTCTGAGTTTTGAACTCCCCATCCTCGGAAAAAGATCCTTCCTTCTTGCCTTATCTATTCCCCTCGTGATTTATGAACCCCTATAATGTCACCCCTTAACCTCCTGTGCTCCAGTAAATAAAACTCCCACCTATTCAGCCTGTTTCTCTGTCTCAAACCCTCCCTTCCCAGCATTATCCTGGTAAATCTATTCTGACCCTCTCCAATTTAATAATTTCCTTCCCACAGCAGAGCAACCAGAACGGGACACAATATTCCAAAAGAAACCTCGCCGATGTCCTGTACAACCTCAACATGACGTACAACTCCGACACTTAAAGGTCTGAGCGATGAAGGCAAGCATGTTAGATGCCTTCTTAGCAGCTTGTCAACCTGGGATGCAATTTTTAAAGAATTACATACCTGAAGCCCATAGTTTCAAGATTTCTTGCTGCAACACAGTTCAGCTAAAGATGGTATAGTATAGTTCACCATTCCCCCAATGTTGTGTTTGATGCCTCATGAATCCAAACCCATTTCTATCATACTTGTCTTTAAGTCAAGCATTCATCTCACTCATCTTATAAATCCTGTGCCAATTTTCTCCTGGCTCAGCATGTCATATACTATCTGTTTTTATATTAAAGGGAGTCACAAATGGGCTTAACCAGCCTTATAAGTAGGAATATACAGAATTCTTTCTATCTGAGCAATGTTACTTCATCTTTCAGGCATCCATCCAGAGGAGAATAGCTGCTTCCACACTGGAGATTGCAGTTTTCAATTATCATTCATAGTATTTGACTCACCTCAGTCATCTGCAGATTTGTCCTCACTGAGGAAGGAGAAATTTACCTGAAAGCAACTGATTTTGCCTTGTTCCACAAAAACTGAACATGAAGATGCCCAAAGATGAACCCTGGTAAGCAAACATCAGGAAAACAAACTCGTACTTTCCAGTGCCGTTTCGAGCACTCATTCCCACCATTTCTTGGATATGATTGACTCTCTCACCAGCCACTACCTCATCCTGGTGCTGTTGTTTCTATCAGCCAAATCACAGTATCCTGTTGCCTCTAACTTGGCCACGCATACCACTATTTATCAATAAGGTAACATGAATTCCTTATTCAGCCAGGAGCAAAGGGATATCAGCACAGCACTAGGATAGGCTGTAATTAGAGCACCAGAGTCCTGTCAAAGGGCTATAGTCAATAGCTTATTTAGGTCCTTTGCTGCTTCAATGGTTCCATGCCGCATTCCAGACAAGGAACAGGACAGAGGAATAAACTGCTTGTGGCTGGAAGAACAAACAACATAAACCTAAAACTGGTCTGTACACGTATGGGAAAGCTTGGAGTAATTAGTCACTGGATTTAAGATCATGTTTAAACATTCTGCAAAATGCAACTGAAATGCCAAAAAGGGATTTTTTTTGTTTATATATCAAATTATTCTAATAAGCCTGTTCAGGTTCCTGTATATGCATACCGATTCTACTTTTCACTTAAATTTCATTTTTTACTTTTATTTTGAGCGAAGTGGCTTTCCTTAACAGGCATCTGAGGCCATCACTTTTCTCCTTTTAGAATTCCAACTGCAATTCAAATATTTTAGAAAACCAGTCCCTTGGATGCAGATGAAGAAGAGCATCAGGGAACTGTGAAGTGTGTAATTGTCTACAGAAATAACATTCCTGAACAACACCTCATTTTAGGTGCATGCCCTTAAACCATGTTTGATTAACCCTTGTACACACGGACCTCATAATTTCCCAGCAGAGTTTTTCGAGGTCTCAAAGAGCTCAGTACAGCCTGCCTTGCCGCCAACAGTGAGTAAATAAAACAAAACCAACATTTGCTTCACTACTGGAGCACTAATGCTGCGATTCTAATTTTACTTCTGAATATGACACTAAACTGCATTTTTGGAGACTACTCCAGATCAATATTGGAAACAAGTAGGATGTAGCTCAGATGCTAACATAAGAAAATACTTCAGATCTTGAAAGGTGTTTCCACACTGGTTATTTGGCTTGGTCCAACTCTAGTGCGGAGTGTGTTATCAGATTGCTTCTCTCATGGGTACTAAATGCTGGCCCAGCCACCAATGCCCACATCCCACAAACAAAAAGTTCTTCATTTTAAATCTGAGTCAATAAATTTTTGTTAAACAAAGCTATGAAGGAATATGAGCCAAAGGCAGGTGCTTGGGCTTGGCCACAGACCTCATAGAACATAGAACATAGAACATAGAACAGTACAGCACAGAACAGGCCCTTCAGCCCACAATGTTGTGCCGACCATTGATCCTCATGTATGCACCCTCAAATTTCTGTGACCATATACATGTCCAGCAGTCTCTTAAATGACCCCAATGACCTTGCTTCCACAACTGCTGCTGGCAACGCATTCCATGCTCTCACAACTCTCTGCGTAAAGAACCTGCCTCTGACATCCCCTCTATACTTTCCACCAACCAGCTTAAAACTATGACCCCTCGTACTAGCCATTTCTGCCCTGGGAAATAGTCTCTGGCTATCAACTCTATCTATGCCTTTCATTATCTTGTATACCTCAATTAGGTCCCCTCTCCTCCTCCTTTTCTCCAATGAAAAGAGACCGAGCTCAGTCAACCTCTCTTCATAAGATAAGCCCTCCAGTCCAGGCAGCATCCTGGCAAACCTCCTCTGAACCCTCTCCAAAGCATCCACATCTTTCCTATAATAGGGCGCCCAGAACTGGACGCAGTATTCCAAGTGCGGTCTAACCAAAGTTTTATAGAGCTGCAACAAGATCTCACGACTCTTAAACTCAATCCCCATGTTAATGAAAGCCAAAACACCATATGCTTTCTTAACAACCCTGTCCACTTGGGTGGCCATTTTAAGGGATCTATGTATCTGCACACCAAGATCCCTCTGTTCCTCCACGCTGCCAAGAATCCTATCCTTAATCCTGTACTCAGCTTTCAAATTCGACCTTCCAAAATGCATCACCTCGCATTTATCCAGGTTGAACTCCATCTGCCACCTCTCAGCCCATCTCTGCATCCTGTCAATGTCCCGCTGCAGCCTACAACAGCCCTCTACACTGTCAACGACACCTCCGACCTTTGTGTCGTCTGCAAACTTGCTGACCCATCCTTCAATTCCCTCGTCCAAGTCATTAATAAAAATTACAAACAGTAGAGGCCCAAGGACAGAGCCCTGTGGAACTCCACTCACCACTGACTTCCAGGCAGAATATTTTCCTTCTACTACCACTCGCTGTCTTCTGTTGGCCAGCCAATTCTGTATCCAAGCAGCTAAGTTCCCCTGTATCCCATTCCTCCTGACCTTCTGAATGAGCCTACCATGGGGAACCTTATCAAATGCCTTACTGAAGTCCATATACACCACATCCACAGCTCGACCCTCATCAACCTTTCTAGTCACATCCTCAAAAAACTCGATAAGGTTTGTAAGGCATGACCTAGCCCTCACAAAGCCGTGTTGACATAGAGGGTAGAAAAATGCTTGAGGGGCTGAATGGCCCATTCCTGCTCCTTTCAACTTTTGTTGCTAACTAAATTGAGGAGGTGACATGAAATTATTACACAACATTGTTGAAAATTACTGCAGATGCTGGGATCTGCACTGAGAACAAAAAATGTTGGCGACCACAGTGGGCCAGGCAGCATCCAAGCAGATAGAAAGAGCAAACTAATGTTTCAAATCCAGATAACTCTTCATCAGAGCTGACACAAAGTGCAGAGGGAGCAGTATCTGTGCAATAGTAGGTTGGGGGTGGAGTGCTGTTGGAGACAGGCTGCTGAGCGTGCAGATTAAGTGATCGAAATGCGAGAATGGCAGAACAATTTCATGTCTAACTGGCAGACAGGAAAGAGCAGATAGTCCCACCGGAGTGAGGGGAGGGGGAAGAGGACATGGTGGCAGAGAATGCAACACGTAAGACTAAAAGCAAGGGAAGGAATGGGATTGGGTTCATAATCTGAATGCATTGAACTCAATATTAAATTTTTGCCTTCGAAGACCAGCGGGCCTCTCTGTTCTTTCCAGTTAGGCAGATGGACAGACCATTGTTCTGCCATTCTCACTTTCCGATCACTGCATCTAACAATCGGCAGTTCCCTGAACCCCAGTGTTACACCTTCATGGTCACTGCCACAAACAGCTCCTTCCCATAGCACACTGCACCGTCTGGTATTGCACAGCCCATACCCTTGGAGAAAGTCTATTGCAGATCTTGTCCCCACCTTTATAAATACCTGATTTTCCCAGCAACATTGTTTACCCTCCCCCAACCAACATTTTGCAGTAATTACCCACTCACCACACAAACCCCACTGGCACACTTTTGAATGACAGCTTGGTCTCCAGGACTGCATTGGCTTTAGACCACAGTCTGACTGTGATAAGCTGCCCCTATGTGTGTGTGCGCCTGTATGCATTTGGCCACGGTCTATGGATGTGAGTGTGTATGTATGTCTGTGTGTATAACTCACTCAAAGATAGCAAGAACTGCAGGCGTTACAGTTGGAGACAACACTGTGTGGAGCTGGAGGCTCCTCTGATGCATCCTGGCCTGCTGTGTTCCTCCAGCTCCACACTATGAATATTTGTGCCAATCAAGAGGGTTATTTTGTCTGGATGGTGTCAAGCTTCTTGAGTGTCGATGATGCTGCACTCATCCAAGCAACTGGGAAGTATTCCAACACACTCCTGATTTATGCGTTGTTAATGGTGGATGTTTTTTAAGAGAGTCACCAGGTGAGTTATTCAGCCCCTATCTGATTACAGACCCTGGTATGATCTTTGGCCACAGTCTTTATATGATAGGCCCAGGTCCATTTTGGCTCAAACGTAACCCCAGGATGGTGACAGTGGAAGATTTGGAAATGGTGATGCCATTGAATGTCAAGGGACAGTGATTGAATTCTCTCATTTTGGAGATGGTCATTGCCAGGCACAAACATTACTTGCAAATTTTCAGCAAAAGTCAGCGTGTGTTCAGGTCTGCGGCATGTTGCGGTGGACTGTTTCGGCCCTGGGGCATTGCAACTGGTGCTGAGCAGAACTATGAGTGAACTTCTCCATTTCAAATATAATGGTAGAGGGAAGGTCATTGATGAAGCGGTTGCAGTTGGACAGGCCGAGGACACTATCCTGAGGAACTCCTGCAGAGATGTCCTGGGTTTGAGATGTTTGACCTCCAACAACCATAACCATTTTCCTGTGTTCCAGATGTGACTCTAACCAGAAAAGAGTTTTCCCCCTGATTCCCGTTGATTCCAGTTGTGCTAAGCTTCCTTCATGCCACACTTGGTTAAGTGTTGTCTTGATGTCTAGATCTGAAAATATCTCTTCACTTCGGGAGTTCAGCATTTTGCATCAGGGTTATAATGAGCTCAGGAACTGAGTGTCTCTGGTGGAACCAAACTGAGCATCAATGAATCGTTTATTTCTGAGCAGGTGCTACTTGTTAGCATTGTCAATAACCCTTTCCTTCACTTTGCTCCTGATCAAGAGAAGATTAATGAGGTGGTATGCAGAAATGTCCTTTTTTTTGTGGACGGGACAACTTTTAGCAATTTCTCACATTTCCGGATGGATGCTCGTGTTATCACTTCACTGGAATAGCTCAGCAAAAGGCTGCAGCCAGTTCTGGAGCACGTGTCTTCAGTAACATAGTTGGAATGTTATCAGGGCCAATGGCTTTGCTGCACTCAGTACCATCAGCTGTTTCTTGATTTCACTTTGAGGCAATGGAATCAGTTGAAGACCATCCCCTGGGATGCTGGGGTCCTCAGTCAGAGGCTGAGGTATATCATCCACTTCACGCTTCTGAGTGAAGGTAGATACAAATGCTGCAGTCTTGTAATTGGCACAGACGTGTGAGGCTCCCCCATCATTGACGATGTGGATAGTTGTGGAGCCTCATCCTCTTCTTAGTTATTTAATTGTTCTCCACATTCATGAAGTGGATGTCGATCAGCTCTGTTGGAATCACATAGCCCAGTCTATCACTCACTGCTTTTCCTCTTTGCCACACAAGTAGTCCTATGTTGTAGCTTCACCAGGCAGACACCTTATTTTTAGATAAGGCTGACTGAAATTTGGAAATAGATTTTCCACGATTGCGATCAGGAAATTTTTCAATGCACAAAGGAGATCAGCCAAGATCTCATTCCAATGTTGCTGCACAAAGAATGTGCGATAGATGGAATAAACCCCTGGTCAGAGAGGAGGTGAGTGCACCAGAATCATTAAACAAACACCTGGGGGTGCGCAGAGACACTCTGGGTGCATTATTATCTCTTTATTCATTTGTAGGATTCAGATGTCACTGGCTGGGTCGCTGTGAATATCACATCCCAGGTGGTTCTCAGCCGCCTTCATCACAGAATCATAGAATCCCTAGGATATGGAAACAGGCCCAACAAGTCCACACCGGCCCTCAGAGCATCCCCCCAGACCCCTCCCTCATAACCCAGCTAATCCACACATCCCCGAGCACTATGGGCAATTTAACACAGACAATCCACCGAGCCTGCACATCTTTGGACTGTGGGAGTAAACCAGAGCACCTGGAGGAAACCCACGCAGACACGGGGAGAATGTGGCAAACTCTACACAGACAGTCACTCGAGGGTGGAATTGAACCGGGTCCCTGGCACTTTGAGGCAGCACTGAAGATCTTGGGGTATAAGTTGGCAACTGTGATGTCAGGAAGTGAGTTCAGAATTATGACCCAGTAACATCGAGTGGCCCAGCCAGCAACACTCACACCCGGTGAACAAAAAGTTGCTCATTTTAAATCTGATCTTGATAAGTTTTTGTTAAACAAAGCTACGAAGGGATATGAGCCAAAGGCAGCTGCTTGGACCTGGCTCTGACAGAAAGCACCAATACCTTCTGCCAAGTGGAGTGCACATTTATTGTTCCCTCAGCCCACCTCCTATTCCCTCATCAATTACTGAGTCAGACCAGCAGGCTGTCTCCAATTCTCATAACCTTCTTGGTTCTAATGAAGGGTCCAAGTCTTTCCTCATAATGAAAATGCCTCAAACTTGGACACAAGTCATAGAATCATGGAACCCCTACAGTGTGGAAAGAGACCGCGCGGCCCTTCAAGTCTAAGCCAACCCTTTGAACAGCATGCCATAGAACCCAGGTCCCACACCGTACTCCTGTCGGATTAATTTCCTCAGACCATCTCCCACTGCAACGCCACAACATTGATAATTCCACCAGTAGAAACACCAAGGAATTCTACCCCCAACTGGGAACTGAAAGAATTTGTAACAACTATTGAAAGATTAAGACAAAGAGAACTGACAATA
Organism: Stegostoma tigrinum; assembly: GCF_030684315.1. NCBI lineage: Eukaryota > Metazoa > Chordata > Chondrichthyes > Orectolobiformes > Stegostomatidae > Stegostoma > Stegostoma tigrinum. Next base: position 154,301 of record NW_026728046.1, on the reverse strand, counting down.
TAAATGGAGCATGTTTGGAAATTGTGGTTGAAGATTACAACAAAATAACAAATGTTCAGAATACCGGGAAGTTGCCTGAATTGTAACACTTCATTTCCCCACTTCATGCAGAAGTTGTTCTATTTCACAATCAGAAATCCCACAGAAGCTGCCATCTTGATGCCCTGATCTAGGTGTGTGGGGAGCAAGTAGGTCATTACATCCGCTTCGCAAAGCTCACCTGGATAAAGTGACCCATCCTTTAAATGCTGTTACAAGACTTTAGATAGTTCTTTCCCAAGTTTGGAAGGTCCCCTCAACATGTTGAATGAAGGGGAACTGCAATCCGTACACGAGAGCCCGAGAGAACATCACTTACAGGCTCAACAGCATGGCCAACACTCAGAGCAGGTGATCAGAAAATGCTCTTAGGATGTGGAGGAGGAAAATACAACCTAGCCCTAAACTATCTGGCACAGACAGACTCAAAACCGACACAGCGTGAGCGCACACATCATAATAATCAAACAAAATACTGCGGATGATGAAGATCTGAAACAAACAAATAAACACAGAAACTGCTGGACAAACTCATCAGGTCTGGTAGCATCTGTGGAGGAATAACAGAGTCAACATTTCAAGTCTTGTAACTCTTCTTCAGTTCTAACTTGAAATATTAGCTCTGACTAATTGGCTCCTCTCTTTAAGATCTACCTGATTGGGTGATCGCATCCTTGCATTATTTTTAGCAGAAGGCTAAAGTTATTTCCAATTAAGATGCTGCTAATTAATTTTTAAAAATTGTACTAGGCTAATATTTATTGCCCATCCCTCATGGCTCTGGAGAATGCTGCAACGAGCTGCCTTCTTGAACCTCAGCAGGCCATGGGCGCTGTTGTGGGAGCGGAATTCCAGGCCAGAAACAGTTAAGGAATGTTGATGTGGATCTGAGTCAGGATGGTTTGTGCCTTGGAAGGGATTTGGCTGAAATGGAGTTCCCATGTGACTACTGTCCTCGTACTTTTATGCGAACGAGATTGTCGGTTTGGGTGATGCTGTGGAAGCACCATTCCTGTCTTGTTTTACTGCACCTTTAAGAATGCATTTGCAATTTCTTCTGTCACTGGAAGAGGGACAAAAGAGGTTTGTTTTGGTGAAAGAGGTTTGCTAACTCTGCGAGACATAACAACGGCACAACTGTGTATAGTCTTCACACAATTTCACACACACACACACACACACACACACACACACACACACACACACACACACACACACACACACAGCTGAAAAGACTTTAGTGTCAAAAATCAAAAGCTCTTGAGGCATATGGTTTTAAACTGAGGCAATCATAGCTAATTTGACATCCCAGACCATCAGCAGTTACAAATATTCTGAGTTTGCAACGCAGTGTTGGTCACCACTGAACTGGTGAACTAAAGTGTGCATGCTTAATGGTGGGAAGCTTGTGACTATGGCAGTCCACCAGGAACATAGAGTCAAGATTTCATTTCAGTCCCAATGTCCACTTTTCTAAAAGAAACTTGAATACATTATTCTGTACAATTCAAGTTACTAGTGGAATTGAATATGTATTTGGCGGTGTATGCATATAAATTTCACCAGTAATCGTCCTTAAATCTTGCTAATCTCTTCATGGAATGTATGCGTTTTATTTCTGCTAGCTGTTCATTTTGTTGTAGTTTCATGTCTGTGTGATATGTTGATACCATGCTACCTGCTGTTATGCTGTTGAGTTATTGGTTTGCTGGTAACTCCTGGTCTGATGAATGATGTGTGATGAGGGCAGATGGTGCCTTCACCCCTCCCTGATCAGATACTTGTAGTTGAGGAGCAGCTTCTCCAGTTGGGTGTAAAACGGATTGTTTATTTTTCAAATGGTAAACTGCTTCAGGGAGGTCCAAATTTGACATTTGGCTGAGCAAATGTTTGTTGAAAGCATTGAAAGGTTCTCCAAAGATCATCTCTGACAGTAGTCGAATAGTTTCTTTTCAAAATGAAATTTGGGCTCTGCTGCTTGACCTTGATTTTGTCCCTCACACCTGTCACTATTTCTGGGTTCAGTAACACGTTTGCAATTGGAAAAGCACCTTGTGTGCAGCATGACATCAGTCAGTGTGCAGGGCACCTTTCCATGTCATCAGTCGGTGTCTTTCTCCATTTGAGGATTACCTTATACACTGCTGGATGGAAATTGCACAGTTGTTTCATGATTTCTTTCATGATACCCATTGCCATCTTCGGCATTTAACTGGGGATAAGATGGAGGAGATATACTCCTGGAGTTACCAGTTTTAGTTTGGATTTTATGATGTGACTGATTCCTTCACTCACAAAATGAGGGCTGTTGTCGCTCAGGCCAATGTCAGGAATGTCAAAACTGCTGAAGTGTGTTAACAGGCATTCAGTAATCTCACTGATAGTTATTGAAATCATCTCCCAGCAGTGAGAATCATCATTTACTGTATCAATATAATCAGGTCCCTGCGAGTGTAAAGTGATCTGCTCCCAGCTTCACCCACAGTCTGGAGGTTGTTCTGTGTCATTGGTAGCGCATTAGCTTGCTTAGCCTGGTAATTATTAGATGCTGTTCTAGTAGATGTGGTCCTTAACATTGTTGTTCATTATGGCCGTGGTTAGAGCATATCATTTCCCTTCCACGGACTGGATTCAATTCCTGGTGCCTTGCATGGATGTCCCTTTTTTAATTTACTCATGGGATATAGGTGTCGCTGGCTGATCAGCATTTCATTGCCCGACCCGAGATGGCCTTGAGGAGGTGGTGGTGAGCTGTCTTCTTGAACTGCTGCTGTCCATATTCTATGGGTTGACCCACATTGCCCTGAAGGAGGGAATGCAAGGATTGTGACCCAGCAATACTGAAGCAACAGTGATATATTTCCAAGTCAGGATGGTGAGTGACTTGGAGAGGGAACGTGGAGGTGGTGGCATTCCCATATGTCTGCTGCTCTTGTCCTTCTCAATGGAAGTGGGTTTAGAAGGTGCTGTCTCAGGATCTTTGGTGAATTTCTGCAGTGCATCTTGCCGATAGTACACACAGCTGTCACTGAGTGTTGATGGTGAAGGGAATGGATGCTTGTGGATGTAATGTCAATCAAGCGAGCTGCTTTGTCCTGGATGGTACCAGTTTTTTGAGTGTTGTTGAAGCTGCACCCATCCAGGCAAGTGGGGAGTATTCCATCACACTCCTGACTGCTTCACTGGTGCTACACTGCAGGATAACTTCGTCATTTGTCATAGGATTTCAACACTGATGTTAGCATCTTCTGAAGCTTGATTTTAATGGGTGCTGCTTCATGTTGTGTGTCCCAATGCCTCAGTATATCCTTGGCCGTGAATTGGCATCAGGTTGCACACTCTGATGAAATTTAGTTGGTGATTCCAACAAATGCTTGCACTGTTTTTACATCTTTTGATTGCTGCTTTACGACAATAACTTACTAATTTTGGGATGCAGGCAAAGATATTTTGCTGTCAGTGCTCAGTGTAAATATATTTGACTTCTGGGATCTTTGAATGCAATTTCTTCTTCTTCAGTTTCAGGCTGACCTGGCGAACTCTGTATGAGAATTTGATTATGGTCAGCAAAACTCCTTTCATTGTATTTCCACATTGAAAACCTGTCAGATAATCCATCATCGCCTTCACTCCACGAAGGTCACTAACACATGTTGTCTGTGCTGACATTCCACTGGAGAAATGGAAATATCCAATGGTATGTCAAATCAACTGAAGTTCCAAACATCTTTCAGAATGTAGTTAGTAAGTAGAGAGATAACTGCTCCTAAAATGCTGCTTGGCCTGCTGTGTTCATCCAGCTCTACACTTTGTTACCTCTGTAGTTAGAAAGTGCTACTTTCATGCAGCTTCGTTCACCAGTGATGCCTCCAGTGTTGAACATTTTTCCCTTTGCAAATTGTGACAAAATCCCTTGGATGGTTGGCATGGTGCAGTGAGATCTCTTCAGGATTTTAATCAGATCCTTCAGTTACATCTGTTAAATAGTTTCAACTGAATCAATAATATCATTCCTAAATTTGGAAGATTCCCCAGAGCGGCGAAATCATTACCAGCAGATTGCAGGAAGAATGCAATTCGGACTGAGCCTGAAAATTATGTTGTGATTGTGTTTGTGTTACAGTGGTGGGCATCAAGCTGAAACAACATCATTCAAAGAAAAGATACAAGCATCAGAGCAAATCATCTTCCTGTATAATATTTTTCTCACATTTTTCTCCTGCTTGCTTGGTGTCAATTTCTCTTTCTGCCCATGTTTCTTAATGAAACATGTAAGGGCTACATTGGTATTTTGACTCTCTAGTCTGACTGGGGCTGAGTTAATCTGATACTAGCTCTGTTTATTAACAGTTACAAATAGACAGATCCTCCTCCCTCCACTCCTTACCTGGAAATTCCTCTGCTCAATATGAAACTCCAGCTTGTTAATAAAAAGTAACTCTGGTAAAATTAAAGAAACGGTGAGGATAACATTACCTCCAGTTCTGCTCAAGTTATTGTGGCAATGTTACAGTGCTAGTCAGCTGTTCTGCAATATAATTGCACTGGTCTTTTTGAGCAGCTGGGACTAGAACCTGGGCTTCTTGGCTCAGGGTAGGGATGCTTCCAATGTGCCACAAGAGCTCACACTGTGTTGGTCACATTCTGTATCAGCAGTTTGAATCCTCGTTAATGAACTAATGTGTAACAAAAGAACAAGACAATGTAGCTCCATTTGCTTTTGCATCAACACAGGAATGGTGACCCTTTTGCTGAACCCTTGTGAGAAATTTGATACCATCCAGGACAATGCAGACTACATGATGGCCAACGCATCCACAAATACCCATACCCTCCACCACCAATGTTCAGTAGCATCAGTGTGTACTGCCTACAAGATACACTGCAGAAATTTTCCAAAGATCCTGATACAAAACTTTCCAACCTCAAAACCACTTCTAACTAGAAGGACAACGGCTGCAGGCAGATGGGAAGATCACCACCTTCAAGTTCCCTTCCAAATCAGCCAACATTCTGACTTGGAAGTGTATCACGATTCCTTCATTGTCATTGACTCCAAACCCCAATTGCACTAACTAACAGCATTGTGGGTTTATTTACAGAAAATATACTGCAAGCTCATCACCACCTCCTCAAGTGTAACTAGGTATGGGCAATAAACATTAACATAATTAGCGAAAGCCAAACCATGGGAATGAATAATAAAGAAATATCAACAGGACTGAGACCTGATATTCACGGCATCTGAAAATGTTGGGTTACCAGAGATTAAACAGACACTCTTCCTCTTGTAATTCCTAACAAAATGACCACAGTCTCCCAGAACATGTCATGTCATTGCGCCGAAACACACCAGAGACACCCTGAGACCCAAACTCCTTCAGAATGAAATATCCATCCAGATCCAATCAAACCAACCTGAACAATGAAACACAAAAGGAAAATAACCCCTTGCATCAGTAAGCTCACCTTGGAGTGATCTTGAACATCCATGTGCAGCACTCCCTCACACAGTTTGAGTTCTGAGTTCGTACTCCTACTTCGTATACACACAGACTCCCAGGACCCATCCTGCAATGCTGTGATAGCATCGCTGATTGACAAATAGAACAAATTGGTTTATTGACAATCAAATCAGTTAGTGCAAGTCATTTGGAGAGTTGCTTAAGAATGTGAGGCCCATTTCTCAAAGTATGAAAGAACATTGTGTTCCAGTGTGATCATACGATACATCCTCTTTTTACTAAAATGTTCAATTTTGATCAAGTCGACACTGATGAGAGAAGATGGTCAGGACTGTGAAAGAACGATTTCTCTAAGTTTAACCCAAGTGTCCATATCAAACAGGATTGACTTGGACGCAAATGTGGAATAAATCTCCTTAAACCTTGCCTCACACTCTAACGAAAGCTCCCTGTGAATAAGAGTGATGTTACCAGGGTCAGTGTGAATTCTCCTTGCTGCATTTCTGGGGATAGACTGGGTTAAAACATATTTATAGTGAACCTTAAAAAACTTCCCATACTTTTCAAAATAATCTTCCAAATTTTGGGGCACTGTTGGCAAGGCCACCCTTTCTTTTCATTCCCTAATTGCTACCACTGAATGGTGTCCTCAGCCATTTTAGAAAGCAGTTATAAATCCCCCACAGTACTTGCCCTGGAGAAACAGGCATCATAGCTAAGGTAAGGATGGCTGGTCTCCTTTCCAGTTTGGTGTTAATGAATCAAATGTTCATTTTTACAACAATCTGTGATAGTTTCATGTTTCTAATCACTGAAATAGTCTACATTTTCAATGTAATTTAGTCATTGAGATGATTTCATTTCATCAGTTTCCAATCTGTGATTTAATCTTATCTAAATGCGCATTACAAATGACTCAGATCGAGGTCCTTGTTCCTGCGTTATTTCACAGCTCGATATATTTTGAGGGTTCCAGCCATGAAGATGTTGGCAAATTTGAACATGTCAATGTCAGTGGTTCTAGATGGAGTAATGACGTTTCAGACCATGAGGGTTCTTTCAGAAAAGTTGAGCTTCTACCCCTCCACCTGGTAAATGAAGAGGAACTGTAATCCACATACCAGAGTCCAAGTGGGCATCACTAGCAGTGTCAACCCCAGGACCAACTCTCAGAGCAGGTGATTGGGTAACAGAACAATGAAATGGAAAATGAAAGGCAAACTGGCCATAAGCATCCCAGCACACAGAACATGGATGAGGCTGAAAAACTCTGTGGAGAATTACGTATATCACTCAGGGTAAAGCAATGAGTGAATACACTGACATTTACATTAATGTATTTGCATTTATCCCAAGAACTGCATAACATCTGAAAAATACTGGTCGTAATCTGTTTTACTGAATTTCCATGAGAAGAAAACCATTCTTCACTATGAAATATTATTTGTTGCTGTATATAAAGGAAGTACCTATTCATATGCAATTCTTAATTGTACGTGAGATAAAAATGATGAACCACCTTATTGACGCACTGCAGTCCACATGGAGTTGGTGCTGTTTGAGGAGTCGGTGGTGGGTGGGGAGCGGTTTGACCATGCAATGAAGAGGGAACGGTATTATGTTTCCAAGAAAGCATGGTGTGTGGCCTACAGGGGAACTTGCAGTTGGCTTTCATGTGCCTTCCTGTTTATTATCAGGAGACGTTTCTTCACCCAAAGAATGGTGAGCCTGTGGAATTCATTACCACAGGAAGTAATTCATGCCAAAGCATTGAATGTGTGCAAGAGGCAACTAGATATCGCTCTTGGGGTGAATGGGATCAAAGGTTATGGGGAGGAAGCAGGTATAGGCTATTAAGTTGCACGAGGGCAGAGTAGGCTCGAAGGGTGGAATGGCCTCTTCCTGCTCCTATCTTCTGTGTTTCTATGTTTCTATTCTTCTAGATGGTAAGGTTTGCAGGTTTGGAAAGTGCTGATGAAGATTGTTTTCACATGGAGTCAGACAGCTAAATTGAATCAGTCTTTCTACCTCTGTATTTACAATGCAGGAAAATTAAAACATTGAAAGATCCTGAAAAAGTGAAACTAATGATTCCTAAGCTGACTTTTTGAATAACTAACCCTTCCAAGACTTTGAGATTAATCAATTTTCAACACCTGCTTATATCTTAGACAAAAGTCTTAGAAATTTATTAACGATTCAATAACTTTAGTTGGTAAAATTAAACAACAAAGTAATCTATTTGATCCATGCTTTAAATTCAACAGTCTTTGATTTCAGCCTCATTCACACAAAAGACAGAAGGACAAGCGAACATGGTTAATGGATAAATAAAAGAAAATTAACAAAACTGGCCTGGATTAGTTAAGTGCTTTTCATGATGCACTTCTTCAAAGCTAGGTTGATTTTTCTCAAGAGGTCGATCAGGGTCACCTATACAATTCACTCTGATAAAGGCAGTCTTACTTATAAACTTAGTTTCTATTCTCTGAGTTTCTAAGAGCTACTTATGGGAGTTTGGGCTTGCAGATTTCAAATTTTATTGCTGTAGTATCAACAGCCAGATGCTAGTCGAAAACCTAAACCAAACTCTGATCACTCTCTGACAGATGGACTGCCTCCTCCACAAGGTCCCAGTTACCAATCAACATCTTTCATCTGATTGAGCACAAGGACTTTTCTAGGCTTGCTGATCCAATCCCAGGAATTGACCTAATTTATAGCCAACTTCTGCAAACTGTTTAAACATAATGACCTCCCCCATCATCGAAGCTTCTACAGAACCTTTTAATCAGGAACCAACCTGTAATTAGCTTCCAGGCCTGGGCTCATGAATAAACAAGAGTTTGTTTGGTCTGTTTTCCCTTTAACACAAGCTGTTATCCAGATTCCAAACGTCACCTCTACATCACAGTTCTCTGTTCATAGCTCAAAGTAAAATTGGTCAGATAGTAAAGTAAAAATAATTAAAAATCAGTAAGGGCACGAACAAGAAGTCAAGGTGAGCTTTTGCATTGCATGTTGTAGACAGTGGACCTTGCCGACACTACTTAGCAATGACAGAATATCCTTCTTATTAGGCAGCCCCTCATGTCTGAGAATGATTTTCTTTTCATTCGGAGTCCTGGCTCCCGACCTATTGAAACAGTCAAATACTGGATCCACACACCTTAGCACATGTGAGGCAGCTGGGGTTTGGAGGGGCAGGTGTCTCAGATGTTCAGGATTTCTCATGTTCTTCCCACTGCTTTGCACTTGATCTCCATCTGGGCCTGTCAGAGATGTTTGAAATGGCACCTTTGTGGATGTTTCTTCTCCAGTTTGGGCAGTCTTCGGCAGAAGATTCTCATGAGTTGGGGAGGTCATTGAATTTTTTTGAGGGTGGAATTAAAAACGTCTTCAGTGTTTTCGCTTCCCTCCTGCCAGCTCCTTGCTGTGATGATTGGACATTTGGGAGTCTTGTAACAAGCATAAGTAAGATATTGCACTGAATACAATCTGTGGACTGTGGACCATCAGCAAGTTAAAAGTATAAAAGTTTGATAAAATACACAGTCTTTCTCAAGGTAAACGTATTGGGATTTTGGTATTCCCTTGCGTATAGGAAAAGCAACAACATGAATATAACTAGCAACAATCGGACTTTGCTGTGGGATTATATCATTTAGCTTTCCACAATTCTTCTCATCTTGAAAATATATTGGATTGGAAGGTTTTGAGGACTTTTAATTTGGGATTGAGAGGGGGCCCATTGATCTCATTCTTTTAAGTTCTCTGTTAAATTTCATCAGAGGTGAGGAAGAATGTAAAACATGTGTGCCCAGTGAAGATATAGCGATGTAAACTGACGAGTTTAAACTAGGATGATATCGTGGCTGGACATCCCTCTTTTGTGAAGAATCCAAAAGAAGCTTATTTCTGAAGTATGGTGAGCTCAGTATTGGATTGCCACCAGCAGGACAGGGTTCAAAAATATGATAAGGACAACATGACTATTGTTGTTGAGAAAAGAATAGCTCTCACAGCAGGTTAAAGTTGCTGCCCTCCTTGCTGTTGGAGTGGACAGCTTGAGTACACTGGCCATTATGCTCTATCTAAGCAGAGAGAGCTTGAAGTGAACATTGGTTGTTGTAAGGTGAAGCCTTGTCACTGCTCATCATTTGGCACATTTGCTAACACCAGCCCCTTTCCTGGTAGGAATCCACAGCATCTGCCTACCACACTCAATGGTGTGGGAGAGCAAACCTATTCAGTAGTCTAATGAGAAGATGTTGTTTTGAGTGTGACTCCACTTTCAGAGAATTATGCATCTGCGCCATAAGGTCTCTCTGATCAGCAAAACTCCTCAGGACTCTACCATTAACTGTATAAGTTCTGCCTGGTTTGCTTTACCAAAATGCAACATTTCCACATATATCTAAATTAAACTCCATCTGCCAGTCCTTGGCACAGTGGACCACCTGATCAAGGTCTTGTTATACTGTGAGATAATTTTCTTCACAGTTCACTGCGTCAACAGGTACCAGGACTGAATCTGGATTAGAATCTATTATTGGCGCAGAAGAGAACTACCTTCAGAGAAGGTGAAATGAAAGTTCTTGTCAGGAAGCTGCTTTTAGCAGCAGCTGGAGAGAGGGACAAGGTGGGGAGGGACAGAGAGAGGCATTGGCTTAGGATGATGGGCTGAAACCTTCGAAGTACGTTGTCATTTAAAAGATCGGGTTCAGGTACATTGTGAATCAAGTGATCGGGTCCAAGATCCAAGAGAAGGAGATCCCAATTATCCCGGGATCTATGGAATGAACAGACTGACTCGTGCTGCTCTTGGACACCATAATCGTGCCTCACCTGCCAGAACATTAAACATTCAGATCTGTGGTCATATAAACCCTGTTAGATTACATTCTAAATTAGGGATTGTCCTTATTGGCAGGGGTGGTGTGGGGACAGTGAATTCCCAACAAAAAAGACTTTGTTAGGAAGCAGGAAATGCCTAAATTCCCAGTGCCCACCTCCAGGATGAGAGTGCAGCACCAAGAGCCCAGCTGAGACCAGGGGACTAACCAAGTTCAACGCCAACACAATCTGGAGCCTTAATGAAACAAGCTGACCTTTCATGTCTTCAGTCGGAGTTTCCACTGCAGGCTCAGATGTTTTGTAGAAGATGCATTCACTGCAACAGAATCAGAGACATTGCCCACCAGATGCTGCATCATGGCTGGGTCTGTAACTGTGTTAATGGAGACACCCCAAGCTGCAACAGATGGCTTCCAAGCCCTGAGCGAAATTCTCCAGGCTCCTTCACACTGAGACTTGTTTAGTTATTTCACAGCCAACAACATCACCATGAGGTTAAAATTGTATCAGTGATAATGGGAACTGCAGATGCTGGAGAATCCAAGATAACAAAGTGTGGAGCTGGATGAATACAGCAGGCCAAGCAGCATCTCAGGAGTTCTCTGATGAAGGGTCTAGGCCCGAAACGTCAGCTTTTCTTCTCCTGAGATGCTGCTTGCCCTGCTGTGTTCATCCAGCTCCACACTTGTTTAACATCACTATGAGGCTCAGGTTACACAGCAGGTGAGGAGAGAAGATTTCCTTCTCTCAAAAGCATTCAGCTTTGATGACAATCCTGTTATGTCAAAATCATTGATAGCCAATGATTGTCTCATGAGCTGATTACAAATTCACAAGCTGTGTGAGTGATATTTAAATGCATGCATGTGGACCATTAGTCTAACCTGCGGATTACCGACCCAGTAGCATAACCAATCCACCATCAGACACACACCGCACACAGCACATTAGGAAGAGATTTCTCAATATGGAAATCTCTGTAATTTAATTTGATTTGACTACTTTGGTTTAGTGTCTTTTTTTTAATTTCTTCAAGAAAATTGCAGATTCAAACCCTACTCCAGCTATTAAGCACACCTTGCTGGCACCCTGGCACCTCAACCATCTGGCTCCTTCACCTTGCACTAACCTGCCACATTTACTCTTTCACAGCAGCTATACTGCTGGATATTTGAATTTCTCAACATGGTAAACTGACTGCTGCAAAAAGGGAGAGTGGGTTTTCTGAAAATCTTCATGGCTGGATTTCTGAATTCCTGGATAAGAGCCTAACATGAGGTCCCTGATGAGAAGCCACTGGGGCAGAATTTATCAAGAGGTGAGTGGGTAAATTTTAATTCCATTAACATCAAAACTAAACAGTAGAACTGTCAGGGCTCAGAGTCATACAGGGCTGTGGTGAGATTTGAGTAGAATCAGGTGAGATATCTGGTGAGGCCTTACCTGGATTTCAATGTGGCGCGATTCTCACTGGGCAGCAGATGAATTGTCAATTGGTGGTGACTAGCATTTGGTAAATGCCTTGTTAACTCCACAGCTCACCTCATTAATATTCAGACAGCCATCTTACCAAACTGACCAAACATGATTGTTTCAGAGATAGTAGGAACTGCAGATGCTGGAGAATCTGAGATAACAATGTGCAGAGCTGGATGAACCCTTCTTTAGAAAGAGTCTAGACCCGAAACGTCAGCTTTCCTGTTCCTCTGATGCTGCTTGGCCTGCTGTGTTAATCCAGCTCTACACCTTGTTATCTCACCAAACATGATGTTGGGAAAACTCAACCAAGAAACCAGTACGGGCACCTGACAGATTCAGATCGATGTTTACTCTGAATGACCTCCATGCACCAACATCTTAAGGCACTGGCCAACCACCCCATGTTCCCCAGACACTGTCGTCCAACATGTGCCTGCACCTAAGGACCCACAGGGCATATCTCCAGTCACCTACAGGGCACTTTTGCACTTCAGTGCTACACATCAGCCTGAACCAATGAATCTCATTGTAATAGTCTGGCAAGGGCACTGTGAGATCAGGGATGCACACACAGCTCATGGACTGGACCAGGCTGCATCTCTAGGCCCTTTATTCAGAGGTTTCCAATACAGTCAGCCATGGGCAGCCTCTGATAAGTCAGGGCCCTTCTGGGGGAGATCAGAATCAAGGTCCTCTCTCCAGAAGGGAGGCAGCACACATTCTTGACTCTTTCTGCCCTATTGCTTTCCTCATGCAGTGTCATTGGTGTCACGGTGAATGAGGGTCAGTGAAGGAAGATACTGCAGACGACAGTGAGAATGGTAGAGCGCAACCCTTGGTGGGAGGTGGCTGCATTGGCAGAGACAGAAAGAGTGAGTGTGAGGGCGCTGGAGTGAAGATGGTGGCACTTACGCTAGCAGAACGCATCTTTCTTCAGCACTGGGCATTCCTCCAGATGGCTGAGACTGTACTGACCTTGGTGGCAAACTCAGATAGTCTGGTGTCATGGCCTCCTCAACTGGTCTTGGGGGCGATGGAGGTCCTGCGTCAGCACTACGCATGTTGTAGAAACTCTCGAAGCGTGCCCACTAAGCGGGGTGCCAGTTATCTCCAATCTGCCACGTCTAGGACACATGTCACCAACAGTGCAGGGTAGCTCCACACTTACAGCAGTTGTCTAGGTTCACAGTGAGATTCTAAAAATGGAACTGGCACAATTTATGCCAGTGAGGTTCAGCATATCCAGTGAATGGTGAGTTATTTTGGGAACAGTGTGTGGTATGGGTGGAAGTTGGGCACAAAAGATGCGCCAGAAATGGGGTGGGTAATTAATGAGGGGCATTCACTAAGATACAACAAGATAAATCACTTGGTCTTGTCCAAAAACCCAATACAACTCAACTTGCACTGACTCACAAAAATGAAAGATTCAGTTCACAGTTTCCAGTTGCCAGTGCTGGCTCACATTTCAGTGTATTGAGGAAATGCTGCTTTGTCAGGGAGATGTCTTTGTTTGGAATGATTCGTTGAATTTCACTGAATCTCTCTGTTCTCTCAGGTGGGTGAGAAAAGTCCCACAGTATGGTCTGACGAAGAGCAGTACAGGCATCCTGACCCACAGTCATCTCTCAACCACTGGTTAAGGCTGCCAAGTTTGAGGATGGTAAACCAGCGTCAAGCATGACTGACTAGGCGTCTCTCTCACTCTTGGACTAGTGGAAAGAATTCCCATTGAAATCCTCCTGATTGGCTCCATCATCATCATCAGCATTCCTTCGCACTATAGTTCTGGAATGAGACTCAGAAGTGGGTCTTTGGGTTCAGATACAGAGGCTCTACACACTGCATTACATAAACTCCTTCCACTAGAATCAATGCGAGTCGTGAAAGCATTGGCTCAAAATGTTTTTCTCACTGGAGAATGGAGTTATATTTTGAACAAAGGATTCTCCTTGACATTGTGGATCTGTAAGAAGGGAGTGTATGTCTGTCTACCTGTGAACAGAGACAGAGGTAATTCAGCTGTAGTGCACATTGTCCTATTGCAACATGAGGCCAGTCTTTGTGGCACACACGACAAGGGGTGACATACAGACAAACACAGAGAATTAAATCATCCTGACAGCGGTGGTTTACCCCAAAATTACATCAGCGGGGACTAGAAAGACAAGATATTAATGTGAGTCTTACATTGAGAAACAGAAGGATAAAGAGAAGAAGAGCCAGCAGTAATGAGAACAATAACGTGAGACAAGAAATGTTCAAAAGAGAGATGATTTGCTGTGAGATTTGTATATTTTGTCGAATATTGGAGTGTCACTTTTGAGCCCACCACAGTAAAATACATGCAGGTCACTTTTTTCAGGTGAATACTATAAAGAAGATGTCATGACTGGTTCACTATCTCCAGACGGCAGTACCTGGTGGATTTCTGATTCTGCAATAGAAGTGCTGCTGCATGAAGTGGAGCAATGAAGTGTTACAATTCAGGCTACTGCTCAACATTCTAGTTTGTTTACTTTGTTACAACTTGTGACCACAATTTCCAAACATGCTCTATTTCTCTGGTCAGTTCTCAATTTTGGATCTTTCTGTAACTGTTACAATTTCTGTCACTTCCCAGTTGGGGTAAAATTCTTTGTGGCATTTCTCCTAGTGGCATCAGCACTGCTATGATGGTTGCGGGGCAGGGGGAGGGGGTGGATTGTGACAGCATCTGGAGAAATTAATCCCATTTGTGTTCAAGGCTGAGAGACTTCAGTTCTGGAAAAAGAATTAGAATAAACAAGTTTGAAAAATATTAGAGACCCTGAAACGTCAGCTTTTCTGCTCCTCTGATGCTGTGTTCATCCAGCTCTACACCTTGTTATCTCTTATTTATAGTCAGTTAATTTGAGAGAAAGCTGGAGACTCTGGGAATAATCTATATGAGTTCGAAATTTTAAAAATTAATTATTTTTCCCAGCATGGGCATCACTAGATAAGTCACCATTTGTCACCCATCTCTCACTGCCTTGAAAATATGTGAAGGGCTGCTTTCTTGCACAGCTGCAGTCCTTATGTTGTAGGTGTAATTGCTGTCCTGTTAGCAAGGGAATAGATTTGTTCAGAAGGAAGCAGGATCGATAGAATATGATTACTTCTTGGCGCTAGCATTGAGGGCCTCAGCATTTCATTATACTCACAAATGAATCGGAGGAAGAATTAATGATTCAGGTTTGATTTGCATGTTGACTTATGCGATAAATTGAGCAAAGTAAGTTGCAAAAAGAAAGTTGTCAAGTGACTTTGATAGAAAATTATTTTGTATTGGTTGGGAACTAGATGGCAGATACGAATTGGTCCTTTCCACTGGTTTTGAAAATGAAGACAGTGGTGGGGGGGGGGGTGCGGTGTTTAAATTAGCTGGGGGCTGTTTAAACAGTGTGCGGGGAGTAGGATGCATTTAAACTACATTGAGATGGTCCAAATTTCTCTGGTGGTCTCCCACATCCTCCCCTCTACCCTTTACATGTTTACGACTGTACAGGGGGAGGCTGAGCTATTAGTAAAGACAAAAACAGGATATGAGTGGAAAAGCTGCAGACCATCTCGTAGTGGGTGGGTCATCTATTAAGGGTTGTGGGCATCATTTACAAGACCAGCATTTGATTGCTACTGTTCATTACCCTTGAGAGGGTGGAGGAGAACAACTTTCTAGGACTGCTGCACCACCATGGGCCTCATTTGGCCCCTGCAGACGGCAATTTCAAGTCAATGACATTGCTGTGGGTCTAGAATATAACCAGAAAAGGATAGCAGAGTTCCTTCCAAAGAAGCATCCACAAACCAAAATAGGTTTTTAACAATAATTAATTACATCATTAGGGAGAGCTTTAAATTACATTGAAATCTCTCCTGCAGTACTGGTGGGATTTGAGTCCATGTCCCCAGAGTATGAGCCTGTGGATTACTAACTCAATATCATTGACATGTATCAGGATTATTGTGTAGCACCATTAGCTCCAGGTAATGCCACCATCTGTCACTGGGACATGGCTGATAGTGCTTGGCCTGCTGTGTTCATCTTGATCCATACCTCGTTAGCTCGATTCCATACTGCTTTTTTGTTGTGTCATATTAGCTCTACAGTGAACGCTTCAGCCTTGAGAGAGATAGCAGGAACTGCAGATGCCGGAGAATCCGAGATAAGAAGGTGTGGCGCTGGATGATCACAGCAGGCCAAGCAGCATCAGAGGAGCAGGAAGGCTGACGTTTCGGGCCGAGGCCCTTCGAGGGTCTCGGCCTGAAGCTTCAGCCTTGAGTACTGTTTCTCCCTTCTTGTTCTTTCCATGTGGCCCTGCTGACTGCCTGTTTGCTCAGTGTTCCCAGCTACTCGCTTTGTGACTTGTTCTTAAAGCTATAACATCTTTAAACTTGAAACCCCATGTGTTTTTCATTTATTTGTGGGATGTGGGCATCATTGCCCATCTTTAATTGTCCTTGAGAAGGCCCTTGAACTGCTGCCATCCATTTGATGTAGTAGGTCAAACCCTCTCCCAGCACCACCCCGCAACCACTGCCCTTCCCACTGCCCCCCTACCCCAACAATCCCGATGCTACTGGAGAGACAGCTGCAGGACTTTCATGCCAGGGACAATGAAGGAGTGGTGATATGGTTCTGAGTCAGGATAGTACATAGCTTGGAGGAGAATTGCAGGTGATGCTGTTCCCATGTGTCTGATGCCCTAATTCATTATTGAGTCATAGAAACTTACAACATGGAAAAAGACCCTTTGGTCCAATTCATCCATGCTGACCATATGTCCTAAATCAATCTAGTCCCACTTGCCAGCATTTGACTGATATCCCTCTAAATTTTTCCTATTCATAGGCCAATCCAGATGCCTTTTAAACATCATAATTGCACCAGACTCCACCACCTTTTCTGGCAGTTCATGCCAGACAAGCACCACCCTGTGTGTGAAAATGTTGCCCCTCGGGTCCCTTATGAATCTTTCCCCTCTCACCTTAAACCTATGCCCTTTAGTTACAGGCTCCCCTATGCTGGGGAAAAGACCTTAGCTATTCATCCTATTGAGCTCATAACTTTATAAACTTCTATATGAAGTTATGAGTTTTGAATGTGTTGCCTAACAAGCCTTGGTGAGTTACCGCAGTCTAACTTGCCGCGCGTACACATTGCTATCGCTGTGGGTTTGGAAGGTGTGATGACTGACCTCCAACAATCACAGCCATCTTTCTTCATGTCAAGTGTGACTCCAACCAGTTGAGAATTTTCAATTTGATTCCCATTAACCCCAGTTTCTCTCAGACTTCACGATGCCAGACTTGGTCAAATGTTGTCTTGATGTCTAGGGCAGTGCCTCTCAACTTCTCTGTGAGATCAGCTCTTTTGTACATGTTTGGAAAAAGCGTTGATGAGGCCAGGAGCTGAATGGTTCTGGCAGTATCTCATCTGGAGGTCAGTGAGCAAGTTATTGTTGAGTGAGTGTAATTTAGTCAGACTGTCAATGACCCTGTCCACCACTTTGTTGATGATTGAGAGGAGACTGATGAGGTGGGCACAGACGTGGCCTTTTAGGAATTTCCTCTCCTGGCCCCTGAGGACTTTTTTCACCATCATTCTCAGTGTTAGTAAACATCAAAACTCACTGCTGATCTCATGGTATTGAAGGGTAGCAGGATAGTTGCACCAAACCTCTTCCCTTGGACTGGATCAAAGGTAAGATCTATTTGTTTGGCTGAGGCAGGAAACAACTCCTGGTAAGTCTGACCAAAAAGATGCTGCACTCTTGACAAGATGTAGTTTGGTTTTCATGAAATTCATTTGTTGGTATTACTGAGTCTATGGGGTCAGCTACGGATATAGGTCTGCACTCTGCAAGATTTTGCTTTTCCTCTTGATTCATTCACAAGATGAGGGC
This sequence comes from Stegostoma tigrinum, assembly GCF_030684315.1. NCBI lineage: Eukaryota > Metazoa > Chordata > Chondrichthyes > Orectolobiformes > Stegostomatidae > Stegostoma > Stegostoma tigrinum. The sequence continues at coordinate 136,534 of NW_026728046.1, read as the reverse complement.
ATTCCTGGTCAGGCAGCATTTGTTGCCCATCCCTATTTGCCTAGAGGGCATTTAAGAGTCAATAATATTGATGGGCGTTTGGAGTCACATGTAGGCTAGACCAGATAAGCACGGCAATTTCCTTGCCGAAAGGACATGAGTGAACCAGATGGGTTTTTCTCCAACAAACGACAAGGGATTTATGGTCATCATTAGATTCTTAATTTCAGATATTTGTTGAATTCAAATTCGAACATCTGCTGTGGCAGGATTCAAACTCAGGTGCCCACAACATTGTCTGGATTACTGGATTAACAGTCCAGCGATAATACAACTAGACCATCGCCTCCTCTGAAGACATACTACCTTATTCCCACTCAAGTCTGGTCACCGCATTATAAGAAGGATGTGGAAGATTTGGAAAGGGTGCAGAGGAGATTTACTAGGATGTTGCCTGGTATGGAGGGAAGGTCTTACGAGGAAAGGCTGATGGACTTGAGGCTGTTTTCGTCAGAGAGACGAAGGCTGAGAGGTGACTTAATTGAGACATATAAAATAATCAGAGTGTTAGATAGGGTGGATAGGGAGAGCCGTTTTCCTAGAATGGTGACGGCAAGCACAACGGGGCATAATTTTAAATTGAGGGGTGAAAGATATGGGACAGATGTCAGAGGTAGTTTCTTTACTCAGAGAGTAGTAAGGGAATGGAACGCTTTGCCTGCAATGGTCGTAGATTCGCCAAGTTTAAGTACATTTAAGTCATCATTAGACAAGCATATGGACGTACATGGAATAGTGTAGGCTCGATGGGCTTCAGATCGGTATGACAGGTCTGACAACATCGAGGGCCGTGTACTGTGTTGTAATGTTCTGTGTTCTATGTTCTATGTTCTAACTCAGTAGGATACCATCAGATTGGGTGGAGCTTGATGCAGTCTCCAACATTAACCCTTTCTGACTCATAATGTATGTACCAAATCCAGAACCAGCAATGTACTTGACGTTGTGGTCAGGTGGCCAGCAGGGGAAATGGCTACAAGACTGTAAGAGCTACAATTGATCACGCAGGGGACATTGGCCAAGTTAGTTTAAACTCTGACCTGGTTTAAAACTGCAGCCAGGACACGGCGTGATCTGTACTATAGGCAGTAACCTTCAGGTTCCCGTGTTAACCGAATAAGGGAGATGTCATACAGGTCTGCCAGGTGTACTCGCGTCACTCTTACCTTATATGGAGTATGATATGTGACAGCTTACAACTTGGTAAACTCCATTGGTTGGGATCAAACATTGCGATCACGTTTCGATCGATCTATTGGCTGAGTGTCAGAGAAATTTCAGGAAGAGCAGGCACACTTTGGGTTAAAAGTAACAGCACAAAGGATTTTTCCGTAGCGAGTATTCAAGACCCTCATTTGTAACGTTCAAACCCTGAAGTTATCTTCAGAGAGACAAAGAGCCACAAGGAAAGATCTACACCGAGAGCAAAGTTGGCCGTTTCATTCAATCAGGCCAATATATGTTTCAAGCCGAGCTAATAGACTTTGAGTTCAATGTGAATTAAGTTAAAGGGAAGTCAAATGAAGTGAGTTAAAGTTGAATTTGTTAGATGAAGTAAGACAAAATTTTTGAAGGACTATGTTTTATACAGTTACATAAAGAGTTAAATAAAGAAGGGTTTGTTTAATTGAATTCTGAATCAAGTCCCTGCTTTTTGTCTGTCACACAAGAGAATAACACCAAGGAGAAGGCTGGAGTCTTCCTCTCGGGCAATAACTCTCTTAACTGCCTCTGAAATAACCCTGTAGGCCATTCCACTGCAGTGGGTAAGGAAGGGCCACAGGCACTGGCCTGGCCAACAATAATGTGATAGATTAAAGAAAAATGCAGAAAGTTATTTATGGTTCAGTATAAATCTGCTCTAACTCACTCTGTTGTCAGAAATGTAGCATGGAGAGTTTGCCCTGACCCCGCTAACATCAATCACCCTTATCCACAGGGGGCTGTTATTGGAGGGTGATGCAGAATAAGAGGAGATTTATTCCACATTTGCATCCATGTCAATCCTGTTTGATGTTGACACTTAGGTTCAACTGAGAGAAATCTTCCCTTCACAGTCCTGCCCAAACTCTCTCATCAGCGTTGACTTTATCAAAATTAAGAAAAAGAGGATGTATCATATGGTAACATTGGAACATAGTGTTCTTTTGTACTTTGAGAAATTGGCCTCAAATTCTGAAGCAACCCTCCAAATGGCTTCAACTAACTGATTTAAGCTTGTTAATAAACCAATTTGTTCTATTTGTCAATCAGTGATGCTATCACAGCATTGCAGGATGGGTCTTGGGAAGCTGTGAGTATATAAAGTACAAATACAGACACACATTGTGAGGGAGAGCTGTGCTTGGATGAACAAGATCACTTCAAGGTGAGTTTACTGATGCAAGGGATTATTTTCCTTTTTGGAGATCAGTGATGGGTGGTTGGATAGATCAGGTGAGATGAGTTTCATGTTAAATATGTGATCATTGCTTTGAGTTTTGTGACCTGAAGAGAAGTATTTAGCCCTGATGGAGGGGCATTTTGAGGGGTTTTTATTTCACTGCCTCCTATTTGTGGAGATTTGTTTTCCTGACTTTTGCCTCTATCTGCTCTGTCATTTCCCCTGTTGTGGGAGCTGAATGACTTCTAAGTCCTGCCATTTCTGCTCTCTACTGGCTGCCAGAGGTCAGCAGGATCACAAAAATGGATTGATTCCTACTCCACACCTTTCTTCTGGGAAGTTTCAATTGGCATGCCACAACATTGGCATCCTTTTCTTATCTTGGGACTTATAGGTGATTATTAATGCAAACCAGTCAGAAGGTTCATTGTGGAGAGCAAAGTAATGACCATGTGGCCTGCTATGTTTCTTTTCCTTGATGGTTGTCTATATTTAAGCTCAGTAGTGATTATCCAATAGTTGTAAATCTGTTTCTGTTCAGATAGATTTTTGTGGATCTGGGATGGATATTCCATTCTGAGGGAGGCTGACTCCCAGAGGAACTTATTGTGCAGTGACATGAGATGTTCAGGGATGCTGTGGTCATACAATGATGAATTACAGTAGGAAGGGTTTCTGTGCAATCCCTGCCTAACCCCTGTCCTGTGACAAAGATAATGGGAACTGCAGGTGCTAGAGAAACCAAGACAACAAAATGTGAGGCTGGATGAACACAGCAGGCCAAGCAGCATCTCCGGAGCACAAAAGCTGATGTTTTGGGCCTAGACCCTTCATCAGAGGGGGATGGGGGGTGGATTCTGAAATAAATAGGGAGAGAGGGTGAAGTGGATCAAAGATGGCTAGGTGGACCTATTTTCTCATCTATCCATCTTTGATCTGCCTCCCCCCCCTCTCTCTCTCATTATTTCAGAACCCGCTCCCCATCCCACTCTTCCGATTGAAGGGTCTTGGCCCCAAGCATCAGCTTTTGTGCTCCTATGCTGTGTTCATCCAGCTCCACACTCTGTAACATAGGAAGATGGTCATGGTTGTTGGACATCAGTCATCTCAGCTCCAGGACAGCTCTGCAAGAGCTCCTCAGGGTAGTTTCCTAGCCTTGATCATCTTCAGAACCTTCATCAATGACCTTCCCTCCATCATAAGGTCTAAACTGGGGATATTCACGGATGATTGTGCAATGATCAGCACCATTCATGACTCCTCAGATACTCAAGCAGCCCATGTTCACAGCCAACAAGATCTGGACAATATCCAGGCTTGGGTTGACAAGTGGCAAGAGACATTTGTGCCACACAATTGCCAGGCACTGACCATCACCAATAAGAGACAATTTAACCACCACTGCTTGACATTCAGTTGTGTTACCATCAATAAATCCCCCCACTATCGTCATCCTGGGTGTTCAATTGGCCAGAAACTCAACGAGGCTCATCACATTAATACAGTTGCTACAGGAGCAGGTATGAAGCTAGCAATACTGCGGCAAGTAATTTACCTCCTGATTCCTCAAAGCCCGTCCACCATCTTCATGGCACAAGTCAAGAGTGTAATGGAATACTCCCCACTTGCCTGGATGAGTGCAGCCCCAAAAACACTCAAGATGCGTGGCACCGTCCAGGACAAAGTAATTCCCTGCTTGTGAATGTAATGACAATTAAGCATCCATTCCCTCCACAACCAACACACAGTAGAACCAGTGGGTTCAATCTCCAAGATGCACTGCAGAAATTCACCAAAGATCCTCAGGCAGCACCTTCTAGACACCCACCTACTGACTTCTAGATGGGCAAGGACAGCAGATACATGGCAACAACTGAATTCCTCTCCAAACCATTTGACATCTTCACTTGGAAATTTATCACCGTTCCTTCAATGTCGCTGGGTCAAAATACGAGAACTCCCTGCACTCCCAGGGCTTTTGTGTCAAACCACAGCAGGAAGACTGTAGCAGTTCAAAATGCAAGCTCATCACCACCATCTGAAGGGCAACTGGGGGTGGGAAATAATAGCTGACCAGCCAGCAATGCCCACGTTCCACGAAAGAATAAATAAAAACATGCACATGCACTCTGTGTCTCTCACACACTTACTCCCAATCTCACAGTCACATTCACTCTCCATCTCTCGCACACACGGAGTCATACAGACACACAGAATCGTACAATATCTGGCTTAGTTACAATGGCTCTACGTTAACTTTTCTTTGTACTTTTTCATGGACTGTAAGCATCATTCTAAAGAACATCATTTGTTGCCCATCACTATTTCCCTTGGATCAAGTGGTTTGCTAAGTTGAGGACAATTCTTGATCAAGCATATTGCTGAGGATCTGGAGTTTCATGTCAGCCAGAGCAGCTAGTGACAACAGATTTCCTTCCATAAAGGATAGGAATGAATCAATCGGATGGGATTTTCATGATCGTCTCACGTCAATGTTTATCCTGACTCATTGGCAAGTAGATAAGCCCCTAGACTAAGGAGGTTTGGTGTCAGTGAATGATTTCAGAAACCCCGAGCGTACTAACACATACTAGCCACTGCCATTTTCTCTGTTTGGGAAACATTGTGAAGATGATGTCAGGGCTTGTTTGCTTCCTATGGTCTGAGATCAATGCACCAAGACAGCACTGTCTGAGGGATTTCTGATTCTGCCACGGAGCTGGTGCTGCATGAAGTGTTACAATGCAGGCAACTTCCCAGTATTCTGAACATTTGTTAACTTTGTTTGTTATAACCTCCAACCACAATTTCCAAACATGCTCCATTTCTATTGTCAGTTCTTTGTTTATAATTTTCTGATCTTTGGATAATTGTTGTCAACACTCTCAGTTCCCCACTGGCAGTAAAACTCCTTTTTGGGGTTTCTCCCAATGGAATCACCGATGATATGGTTTGGCAGTGGGAGAGGGATTGAGGAAATTAATCCCTCTAGTGTTAAAGGATGAAACAACTTCTTTATGAGAAAAAACTTGGACCCTTCATCAGAATAAAGAGGGTTAAGGGAATTGATGTGAATCAGGAATTTTCTGGGGAGTAGGAGGAGGACAATGGGAAGAATCCATATTTACTCCAGTTGGTTCAAATTTGAATGTGATGAATGGTTTCTCTGAGGAATCTGTTTTATTCCCGGAACTTTGTGATATTTATGAATGACACGTGAGAGTTATATGTTCAAGTTTGCTACCAATACTACATTGGGCCTCATTGAATAATGTTGATGTGAGTAGAATGTTTTCATGTGGTATTGATAGATTCAGTGAGTGGCAGGATTGGTAGCCGAGAACAGAATTTAATGAAGTGTGCAGCTGGATGAACACAGCAGGCCAAGCAGCATCTTAGCAGGAAAGCTGATGTTTTGGGCCTAGATTCTTCATGAGAAATGAAGGAGGGCAACACGGTTCTGAAATAAATTGGGAGAGAGGGGGAGGTAGATCAAACATGCACCTGCACATCTGTTAACGTGGTATACTGCATCTGCTGTACCCATTGTGGCGTTCTCTACCTCGGGGAAACTAAGTGAAGGCTTGGGTACCGCTTTGGCGAACAACTATGCAAACGAGATATCAATCGCCTCAACCTCTCCACCCCTCACCCACTCAACTCTCTCCTGTAGAACATGCAGCCCTCTGCTCCCTCCACTCCAACCCCAACCTCACCATAAAGCCTGCAGGCAAGGGTGGTGCAGTTGTAGTATGGCGCACTGACCTCTACATGAATGAGGCCAGACGCCAACTCTCCGACACCACCTCCAACCGCCCCTGGAACATGACCCCACCCCCGAGCACCAAACCATCATCTCTCAAACCAACCACAACCTCATCACCTCAGGTGATCTCCAACCTCATCGTTCCCCAACCCCACACCGCCTGCTTATAACTTCTTCCCTAAATCCACAAACCTGCCTGCCCTGGTCGACCCATTGTCTCCGCCTGCTCCTGACCCACAGAACTTATCTCTACCTATCTCGACTCCATTTTCTCTCCCTTGTCCAGGAACACCCTACCTACGTCCATAACAACACCTACACCCTTCACGTCCTCCAGAACTTCCAATTCCCTGGTCCCCCAACACCTCATCTTTACCATGGACATCCAGTCCCTATACACCTGCATTCCCCATGCAGATGATCTCAAGGTTCTCCGCTTCTTCCTGTCCCACACGCCCAACCAGTCCCCCTCCATTGACACCCTCATCCGCTTCGCCGAACTGGTCCACCCCCTCAACAACTTCTCTTTCAATTCCTCCCACTTCCTACACAAAGTGCGTGGCCACAGGCACCCGCGTGGACCCGAGCTATGCCTGCCTCTTTGTAGGTTACATGGAACAGTCCATCTTCCGCACCTACACTGGCCCTAAACGGTACCTCTTCCTCTGATGATCGCATCTCCCACAAGGAGCTCAAACACTTCATCCACTTCACCAACACCTTCCACACCAACCTTAAGTTCACCTAGACTATCCTTAACACCTCTCTCACCTTCCTGGACCTCTGTCTCCATCTCAAACAACCACCGAGAAACCGATGTCCATTTCAAGCCCACCGACTCCCACCGCTACCTGGAATACACCACCTCCCACCAACCTTCCTGCAAAAATGCCATCTCCTATTCCCGATTCCTTCGCCTCCGCTGCATCTGCTCTCGAGTTGAGGCATTCCACTACCAAACATCCCAGATGTCCTTTTTTTTTCAAAAACCGCAACTTCCCTTCCACAGTGATCAAATATGCCCTCGACTGTGTCTCCTGCATTTCCTGAAACTCATCCCTCACACCCCCATTGGCACTAATAAGCAAAACAGAATCCCCCTCGTCCTCACCTACCAGCCACCCAACCTCCAGGTCCAACGCATCATCCTCAGACACTTCCGCCATCTGCAATCCGTCCCCACCTCCAAAGACATTTTTCTCTCCCCATCCATGTCTGCCTTCCAGAGGGACCACTCTCTCTCCGTGACTCCCTTGTCTGCACCACACTCCCCTCCAACCCCACCACACCTGGCAACTTTCCCTTGCAACCACAGGAAGTGTTGCACCTCCCTCACCCCTATCCGAGGCCCCAAGATGACTTTCCACATCAAGCAGAGGTTCACCTGCACATCTGCCAATGTGGTATGCTGCACTCGCTGTACCCATTGTGGCCTCCTCTGCATCGGGGAAACCAAGCGGATGCTTGTGTACTGCTTTGCAGAACACCTAAGTTTGGTTCGCAATAAGCAACTGCACCTCCAGTCACAAACCATTTCAACTCCCCCCTCCCATTCTTCAGACAACATGTCTGTCCTGGGCCTCCTGCAGTGCCACAATGATGCCACCTGAATGTTGCAGGAACAGCAACTCATATTCCACTCGGGAACCCTGCAGCCCAATGGTATCAATGTGGATTTCACAAGCTTCAAAATCTCCCCCTCCCCCCTGCAGCATCCCAAAACCAGCCCCGCTCATCCCCGCCTCCCGAACCTGTACCTCATCTCACCTATGCCCTCCTACCACCTCAAGGCACACCCCCATTGTCTACTTACTAAACTCATCCCACCCCCTGGACCTGTCCATTCTCCCTGACTGACCTATCCCCTCCCTAACTCCCTACCTACATTTACGCACCTTTTACTGGCTCCATCCCCACCTCTTTGACCTGTTTGTCTTCTCTCCACCTATCTTCTCCTCTATCCAACTTTGATCTACCTCCCCCTATGTATTTCAGAAAACCCTACACTTCCCTCCTTTCTGAAGAAGGGTCAAGGCCCAAAACGTCAGCTTTCCTGCTCCAAAGATGCTGCTTGGCCTGCTGTGTTCATCCAGCTCTACATCTTGTTATCTCGGACACTCCAGCATCTGCAGCTCCTATTATCTCAAACAGAATTCAACAGGTTTGATTGCACAGGTAGGATGCGCCAGCAGACTTCCACACCACCTTCTGCCAGTCTGCATTTTCATGAGCTGGTTGAGGTTTCAAGAGGGTGAGCTGAACTCACTTTATTAAGAACCTACATGCTACACTAATAGGCACTTGAAGACCAATTCATTCTTGGCCTCACTTCTGAAGTCAACAAAAGGGTGATGGTGGTTTGGTGATGGCCAGTAGGGAAATCTGCTCTGGCCCTGGGTTAGACAGAGACAGCACCTGTACTGGTCACCTTTCTGCATGGGACGCACACACAAGAACAGAATGGCCTGCCCTCACCCGTGGACAAATTTCCTTCCCCAGATGGTCATTTCCTAACAAGTCAATAGTCTGCGATTACTTCCAAGCACTAACATTCCATTCCCAATGTTATTGATTCATTGAACACAAATTCCATCAGCTGCTGGGGTGGGAATTGACCTCATGTCCTCAAAACATTGAGCCTGGTGCCTGGATCACAAGCCCAATGACATTTACAGTACACCACCAACTCCTAATCACATCAATCAGTCTGTTTAAGACTGGGATAATGGTGGAGAAGGAAATCTGCACCGAGTTAGGAAATTAGCTAGAAAAGTTTAAGGCATGATTATAGAGGATTTCAATGACCCAGCTATCAATTGGACAGAGAGCAAGGTAATGGGGATAAAGTAGTCGGCTTCCTACAATGTCAATAGAGCTCCTTTCTATTGCAACAAGTTTCTTTCCACAGCTTCTTCCAAACTCACTGCCTGACCTATGTCAAAACCAACAGTGGACACCGAGGCTCCACCTCTTGCAAGTTCTCCTCGACACACAGCCATGTTTCAAGTTCTGAAGAAGGATCACCCAAAAACAAAGTATTAACTCTGTTTCTCTCTCTCTACAGGTACTGCCAGACCGGCGGAGATTCCCCAGAAATGTTTTCTATTGGAACTAATTTGCCGGACCTTCTGAGTCTTGGGCTTCAGTGTGAATCACACTGTGGGCATGCCTACTTCTCATGGACTGCAGCAGTTGAAAGGAGCAGGTGCTTCACCTGCTCCAGGGGAATGAGGGACAGGCAATGCACTGTACTTACACCTACATCGCACTGAAATAGCAAAGGAAGGGAAAGTAGTAAAGATCCCAAAGGAACATTCTCCATTGGGAATGTAGTATTAGAGAAAAAGGCAGAATACAGCAGAGCAATAAAATTGGGATAACACGTAGAAATTAATGACCATATTATAATAAACGGTGAATAAATTTAAATCTGGAGCACATAAAAATCAGCAAAACTATGTAGATATATTGGGAGAAAAATGCTGGGTTTGAAGGACTTGCAATAGAATTTGTGAAAAGTCAAATGGACAGGGGGATTACGGACTTGTTGTATTACACTGGACTAATTGACTGGGACATGAGCTTGAATCTCACCATTGAAGTTGGTGGACATAAATGCTCATCTAATAATGAGGACAAAGCCATTGTTAATTATGATAAAATGCTGCTTGGCTCCCGACTGCAATTCATGGATTACAAGGCTACCATCTATATCTGATCTGACCTTCATACGGCGCCAAATCTACAACTCATGGCATCAGGCCCAAGGTAGGCAATGCCACCTCATGAAGATGAACATTCCCAACTCTTGCTCAACTGATGAATCAATGCATGTTTACATTGAATTACATTTGGTGGAAAGGCTAAAAGTGACAAGGGCACAGAATGTACTCTGGGCGGGGGGGGGGCGGGAAAGGTTAGGGACCTTCAATGTCCATCATCAACAGTGACTCTGCAGTGTAAGGGCTGGCTGAGAACTCACTTGTTGTGAGACTAGATCTGCACAGATAGTAAGGCAACCAACAGGAAAACAAAGACTGACTTCATGTTCAACAGGCTACATTCCTCAGATGTATCTGTCCATGACTGATCAGTCGGAGTGACCACTACATTGTCATTATGGAGACAAAGCCCATCTTCTCATTCTGGAATGTCACAGCCCGTACCATGAGCATCGAGTCAGGAGATCAACTCTGGTTGAATGAAGACGGCATGAGGGCAAGACAAGAGTGACAGCAGACAGACATTACAGTACGTTGTTAAATCCATAACACAAGATGAAATAACTCCATGGAGGTTGGCATCCTGTCATCAAGTCATCCTTTATTTAAACATGCACAGTACATGGACTCTGACCAGCTCGGCCAGAGCCAGTCCCAAGAGTGAGGAGACTCTGAGACTCCTGTGTTTTCTTCAAAAATAAAACCAATGTTGAAAGACAGTATATTGTTGTGTTTAAAATCTATTTCTTTTAAAAGTGGACAGACTGGGTGAATTCATAAAATGTCTGAGGTTGATCATATGACTGTGCTTCCAGAAGCATCAGAGCCCACTGTATTGAATACAAATTAGTGCTAAATGGACTGGGGCGGGGGAGACTGCCTCTGGACAGCTCTAGATTCAGGAAAACATCAAACCTCATCATATTAATGAAAGTACTCAAGGAACCAATGTTATCCCATCACCTTGCAATGGACTCTCTAATGAGAGAGCTAAAACTGTGTTGTGAAGTAGCCACACAGAGGCTGGTGACTGGTCACCAAGCCACCCTTTATTGATACCTGCACAGTAAATAGCCTCTGACTAGTTAGCTTAGAGCAGGTCTCCTGAGAGAGGAGTATCCCTGAGAATCCTGTTTACATCTGTCAGCCACGCCCTGGTTAACCGCACCAATCAGGGAACTCATTCAATGAGATACACCTGGCCAAACTCAATCCAATCACCCAATGGGGCTATCTGCCTGTCAAACAGCAAAAGGCAGGGATAAGCGATCGCCAACCAACACATCACATCTAAGCTCGATATTCATCCATACGCAGTGATGGACAATTATAGACTCAGTCTCGACTGCCCTGTGCAGCAAAGATCTCCACAGATCCACTGGACTCTGAGAGAAGGAATTCCTCCTCATCTCTGCCTTAAACGGAAGATGCCTTCACTCGGAGATTATTCCCTCTTATCCTAAACTCCAACAAAATGGAATCAACTTCTCTGCATCTACATTGTCGAGGCCCCTGAAGAATCGTGTAAACATCGGAAAGGCCACCTGTCATTATTGAAAACTCCAAAGAGTACAGGCCCAATCTAGTCAACCTCCTCTCTTAAAGCTATCCCTTCATATCCAAATTCATCCCAATGAAACTTTTCTGGATTGCCTCCACTGCCAGAAAATCTCTCGTTACGCAAGGACACCACAATGTTCACAGTTCCTCAGGGCAGTGTCCTAGGCCCAACCCATCCTCAGCTGCTTCATCAATGACCTTCCCTGCATCATAAGGTCAGAAGTGGGGATGTTCTCTGATGATGGCACAATGTTCAGCACCATTTGTGACTCCTCAAATACTCAAGCAGTCCGTGTTCACATGCAACACATTCTGGACGATATCCAGGCTTGGGCTCACAAGCGGAAAGGAACATTCGCTCCACACAAATGCCAGGCTATGACCATCACTTATAAGAGACAATCTAACCACCGCTCCTGGACGTTCAACGATATTACCATCACTGAATCCCCGACTATCAATATCCTGGGGGTTACCATTCACCAGAAACTCACCTGGGCTCACCACATAAATACAGTGGCTTCAAGAGCAGGTCAGTGCTACGAATACTGTGGCAAGTAATTCACCTCCTGACTCCTCAAAGCCTGTCTACCATACACAAGGGAAAGGTCAGGAACGGGATGGAATACTCCTGATTTGCCTGAATGAGTGCAGCCACAAGAACACTTCAGAAGGTTAACACCATCCAGGACAAAGCAGCCCCCGCTTGATTGGCACTACATCCACAGGCATCCACTTCCTCTGCCACCGACGCTCAGTAGCAGCAGTGTGTGCTCTACAAGATGCACTGCTGAAATTCACCAAAGGTCCTGAGACAGCACCTTCCAAACCGACAATCACATCCATTTGGATGGGCAAGGACAGGAGATACACAGGAGCACCAGCATCAACTGCAAGTTCCCCTCCAAACCATTCGATATCCTCACTTCGAAATTTATCACCATTCCTTCAGTGTCATTGGGTCCATTCTGTAACTTCCTCCTCTCATAGGGCTTTTGGGTCAACCCACAGCAGGGGGACTGCAGCAATTCAAAATGCAAGCTCATCACCACCGCCTCAAGGGCAACTAGGGATGGGCAATAAATGCTGACCAACAGCAATGCCCACATTCCACAAAAGAATAAATAAAAACGTACACACGCACACTTTCTCTCTCACACACTTACTCCCAATCTCACAGTCACATTCGCTCTCCATCTCTCGCACACACACACACAGAGGCATACAGACCTGGGCTCCCACAGATCTGACTTAGTTACAACAGATCAAACTTAATTTTGCTTTGTACTTTATCATGAACTGTAAGCATCACGAGAAATCACATCATCTGTTGCCCATCACTATTTCCCTTGGATCAAGTGATTTGCAAAGTTGAGGACAATCCATGGCCAAACATATTGCTGAGGATCTGGAGTTACATGCCAGCCAGAGCAGCTAGTGACAGCAGATTTCCTTCCATAAAGGATAGAAATGAATCAGTCAGATGGGATTTTCATGATTGTCTCATGTCAATATTTATTTTGGTTTATACTGTCTCATTGATAAGCAGATAAGCCCCGAGTCAAAGCATAGACTAAGGAGGATTGGTGTCAATGAATGATTTCAGAAACCCCGAGCGTACTATCACATACTAGCGACCGCCATTTTCTCTCTTTGGGAAACATTGTGAAGATGATGTCAGGGCTTGTTTGCTTCCTACGGCCTGAGATCAGTGCATCAAGACAGCCCTGTCTGAGGGATTTCTGATTCTGCCACGGAGCTGGTGCAGCGTGAAGTAGAGAAATGAAGTGTTACAATGCAGGCAACTTCCCACTATTGTGAACATTTGTTAACTTTGTTTGTTATAACCACCAACCACAATTTCCAAACATGCTCCAAATCTATTGTCAGTTCTTTGTTTATATTTTTCTGATCTTTGTACAATGTTTATCATTTTTATCAGTTCCCCATTGGGAGCAAAAGTCCTTGTGGCTTCTCCCAGTGGAATCACCGATGGTTATGGTTTGGCAGTGGGAAAGGGATTGAGGAAATTAATACCTCTGTGTTATGCGGAAAAAATTGGATCCTTCATCTGAACAAAGAGGGTTAAGGGAGTCGATCTGAGTCAGGAATTTGCTGGGGAGTAGGAGATGGACAATGGGAATACTCAATATTTAGTCTGTTTACTCCAGGAGTCCATGTGTGTGTCTGTATGTCTCTGTGTGCATGTGTGAGAGATTGAGAGTGAATGTGTATGTTAAATTGGGAGTAAGTGTGTGAGGGAGAATGTCCGCATGTGTGTTTTTTATATTTATGCTTTTGTGGAATGTGGGCATTGCTGGTGGGTCAGCATTTATTGCCCACACCCAATTGCCCTTCAGAAGGTGGCGATGATTTGGGATTGTGAACTGCTGCAGTCCTCGTGCTGTGGGCTGACCCACAATGCCCTGGTTGTGGAGGGAGTTTGTGGATTATTACCCAGCAACACTGAAGGAACGGTGATATTTACTATTGGCTAGAATTTGAATGTGCTGAATGGTTTCTCTGAGGAATCTGTTTCAGTCCCTTAACTTTGTGTGATATTTATAAATGACTTGGAATGAAAAATGAGAGTCATATATCCTGGTTTGCTACCAATATTACATTGTGACTCAATGAATAATGTTGATGAGAGGAGAATATATTCAAGTGGTGAGCGAGTTTTGAGAAGATTTATAGCTCAGGTTGAGGTTCTGGATGTGAGTTTGCTCACTGAGCTGGAAGGTTAGTTTTCAGACGTTTCGTCACCATTCTAGGTAACATCATCAGTGAGCCTCCGATGAAGCTCAAGTGATATTGACTGATTAAGTGAGTGGCATGACTGGTGGCTGAAAACAGAATTTAACAGGTTCGATTGCCCAGGGTGGGATATGCCAGCAGACATCCCCAACACCTTCTGCCAGCATTCAGCCAATCTGTATTTTCATCAGCTGCGTGAGGTTTAGAGAGGTTGAGCTGATCTCGCTCCATTAAGACCCTACATGCTACACTAAGAGGGACTTGAAGTCCAGTTCTTCCTTGGTCTCACTTCTGAAGTCAGCGAAAGGGTGGTGGCGGTTTGTGAATGTCCGGTGGGAACGTCTACTCTGGCCCTGGGTTAGACAGAGACAGCACCCGTACTGGTCACCTTTCTGCATGGGACGCACACAGAACAGAATGTCTCGCCCAACACAGACTGCCCTCAGCCGCGGACAAATTTCCTTCCCAAGATGGGCATTTCCTAACAAGTCAATAATCTGAGATTACTTCCAAACACTAACATTCCATTCCCAATGTTATTGACTCATTGAACACAAATTCCATCAGCTGCTGGGGTGGGAATTGACCTCATGTCCTCAAAACATTGAGCCTGGTGCCTGGATCACAAGCCCAATAACATCTACTGTACACCACCAACTCCTAATGACTTCAATCAGCCGGTTTAAGACTGGGATAATCGTGGAGAAGGAAACCTGCACAAAATTAGGAAATGAACTTGAAAAGATTAACGCATGATTCTAGAGGATTTCAATGACCCAGCTATTAATTGGACAGAGAGCAAGGTAATGGGGATAAAGAAGTGGCCCTCCTACAATTGGCAGTAGAGCTCCTTTCTATTGCAACAAGTTTCTTCCCACAGCTTCTTCCAAACTCACTGCCTGCGCTATGTCAAAGGCAACAGTGGACACAGAAGCTCCACCTTTTGCGCATTCTCCTCTAAACAAACTCATGTTTCTAGTTCTGAAGCAGGCTCACACCAGAATCAAAGCATTAACCTTGTTTCACTCTCTCTCCACAGATACTGACAGACCTGCTGAGATTCTCTAGAAATGTTTTATTTTGGAACTGTGTCACTGCTCCTTCACTCAATAGATTCTGAGACTGGCACACCAATACGAATCATACTGTGGGCATGGATACATCTCATGGACTGCATCAGTTGAAAGGAGCAGGTACCTCACCTGCTCTGGGGCAATTAGGGATCGGCAATGCACTGTACTTACACCCACATCCCACTCAAAGAACAAAGGAAAGGAAAGTAGTAAAAGTCCCAAAGGAGTGTTCTTCCTTGGGAATGTGGTATCAGAGAAAAAGCCAGAAAACAGCAGAGCAATAAAATTGGGGAAACACATAGAGATTTATGACCATAATATAATGAGCGGTGAATACATTTAAATCTGGAGCACATTTAAATCAGCAAAACGTCCTGAATGCATTGGGACAAAAAAGTTAGTTTTGCAGGGCTGATAATGGAATTTGGGAAAAGTCAAGTTGACAGGGGGTATAAAGGAGTCGTTGTAAAACACTGGACTAATTGACTGGGACATGAGCTTGAATCCCACCATTGAAGTTGATGGACATAAAGGTTTGTCTAATAACGAGGATGAAGCCATTGTTAATTATAATAAAATCCTGCCTGGCTCCCGACTGCAGTTCAGGGATTACAAATCTACCATCTATACGTGATCTTGCCTTCATAAGACTCCAAATTTACAACTCATGGCATCAGGCCCAAGGTAGGCAATGCAACCTCACGAAGGTGAACATTCCCAACTCTTGCTCAACTGATGAAGCAATGCATGTTTACATTGAATAACATTTGGTGGAAAGGCTAAAAGTGACAAGGGAACAGAATGTACTCTGGGGGGTAAAGAGTGGGGGTCTTCAATGTCCATCATCAAGAGTGACTCTGCAGTGTAATGGCTGGCTGAGAACTCAAGTTTCTTGCTGTGAGACTGGATTTGCACAGATAGTGAAGCAATCAACAGGAAAACAGAGACTTATTGACTTCATCTGCAACAAACTAGCTTCCTCAGACGTATCTGTCCATGACTGATCAGTCGGAGTGACCACTACATTGTCATTATGGGGACAAAGCCCAGCTTCTCATTCTGTAGTGTCATAGCCCACAACATTAGCATCGAGTCAGGAGATCAACTCTGGTTGAATGAAGAAGGCATGAGGGCAAGACAGGAGTGACAGCAGACAGTCATTAAAGTAAGGTGTTAAATCCATAAGACAGGATGAAATAACTCCATGGAGGCTGGTACCCTGTCACCAAGTCATCCCTTATTTAAACCTGCACCATTCATGGACACTGACCAGCTCGGCCAGAGTGAGTCCGTTGCGTGGGGAGACTCTGAGACTCCTGTGTCTTTTTAATCCAAAATAAAACCAATGTGGAGGACCCGTATATTGTTGTGTTTCAACTCAACTTCTTGTAAAAGTGGGCAGTCTTGGTGAATTCATAAAGTGTCTGAGGTTGATCACATGACCGTGCTTCCAGAAACTTCAGAACGCACTGTATTGAATAGACATTAGTGCTAATTAGACTGGGACAGGAGACTGCCTCTGGACAGCTCTAGATTCAGGAAAACATCAAACCTCATCATATTAATGAAAGTACTCAAGTAACCAAGTTATCCCATCACGTTGCAATGGACTTTCTAATGAGGGAGCGAAAGCTGTGTTGTGAAGTAGCCACACAGAGGCTGGTACCTGGTCACCAAGCCACCCTTTATTGATACATGCACAGTAAATATCCTCTGACCAGTTAGCTTAGAGCCAGTCTCCTGAGAGAGGAGAATCCTGTTTACATCTGTCAGCCACGCCCTGGTTAACAGCACCAATCAGGGAACTCATTCAATGAGATACACTTGACCAAACTCATTCCCATCACTAAGGAGGGCTATCTACCTTTCAAACAGCAAAAGGCAGGGATAAGCGATCGCCAACCAACACATCACATCTAAGCTCGATATTCCTCCAAACCCAGTGATAGACAAATAAAGACTCGGTCTCGACTGCCCTCTGCAGCAAAGAGCTCCACAGATTCACTGGACTCTGAGAGAAGAAATTCCTCCACATCTCTGCCTTAAACGGAATGTCCCTTCACTTGGAGATTATTCCCTCTTATTCTAAACTCCAACAAAATGGAATCAACTTCTCTGCATCTACATTGTTGAGTTCCCTGAAGAATCTTGTAAGTTTCGGAAAGGCCAACTGTCATTATTGAAAACTCCAATCAATCTCGTCAACCTCCCCTCTTAAAACCATCCCTTCATATCCAGATTCATCCCAACGAAACTTTTCTGGATTGCCTCCACTGCCAGAAAATCTGGTGATTAGGACACCACAATGTTCACAGTTCCTCAGGGCAGTGCCCTAGGCCCAACCATCCTCAGCTGCTTCACCAAAGACCTTCCCTCCATCATAAGGTCAGAAGTGGGGATGTTCACTGATGATTGTACAATGTTCAGCACCATTTGTGACTCCTCAGATACTCAAGCAGACAGTATTCACATGCAACAAGATCTGGACAATATCCAGGCTTGGGCTGACAAGCGGGAAGTGACATTATGCGCCACACAAATGCCAGGCTACGACCATCACAGATAAGATACAATCTAACATCCGCCCCTTGACATTCAATGGTGCTACCATCACTGAATCCCCCACTATCAAAATCCCGGGATTTACCATTGACCAGAAACTCACCTGGACTCACCACATTAACACAGTGGCTACAAGAGCAGATCAGAAGCTGGGAATATTGCAGCAAGTAATTCACCTCCTGACTCCTCAAAGCCTGTCCACCATACACAAGGGACAAGTCAGGAATGTGATGGAAACTGCCCCCTTGCATGAATGAGTTTTGCTCCAACAAGACTCCAGAAGATTACAACCATCTAGGACAAAGCAGCCCCTGCTTGATTGGCACTACATCCACAAAAATTCACTCCCCCACCACTGACGAGCAGTAGCAGAAGTGTGTACTCTTTACAAGATGCCCTGCAGAAATTCACCAAAGATCCTCAGACAACACCTACCAAACTCACGACCATTTCCATTTGGATTGCCAAGGGCAGGAGATCCGTGGGAACACCACCAACAACTGCGAGTTCCTCTCCAAGCCATTCAGCATCCTTACTTGAAAATTTATCACCGTTCCTTCAGTGTCACTGGGTAATAATCCTGGAAAACCCTCCACTCTCAGGGATTTACGGTCAACCCACAGCAGGAGGACTGCAGCTGTTCAAAATGCAAGCTCATCACCACCATCTCAAGGGCAACTAGGAGTGGGCAATAATTGCTGACCAGCCAGCATTGCCCACATTCCACAAAAGAATAAATTAAAAAAACACACATGCACAATTTCTCTCTCACACACTGGCTCCCGATCTCACGGTCACATTCACTCTCAATCTCTCTCTCTCACACACACACACACACACACACACACACACACACACACACACACACACACGCAAAGGCATACAGACACACACATGGACTCCCACAATATCTGATTTAGTTACAACAGCTCAAACTTTTCTTTGTACTTTTTCATGGACTGCAAGCATCACTGTAAAGCACATCATTTGTTGCCCATCACTATTTCCCTTGGATCAAGTGGTTTGCAAAGTTGAAGACAATTCTTGGCCAAACAGATTGCTGAGGATCTGGAGTTACATGTTAGACAGAGCAGCTAGTGACAACAGATTTCCTTCCATAAAGGATATGAATGAATCAATCAGATGGGATTTTCATGATTGTCTCATGTCAATATTTATCCTGGTTTATCCTGCCTCATTGACAAGTAGATAAGCCCCTAGACTAAGGAGGATTGGTGTCAGTGAATGATTTCAGAAACCCCGAGCGTACCATCACATACTAGCCACTGCCATTTTCTCTCTTTGGGAAACATTGTGAAGATGATGTCAGGGCATGTTTGCTTCCTACAGCCTGAGATCTTTGCATCAAGACAGCCCTGTCTGAGGGATTTCTGATTCTGCCATGGAGCTGGTGCTGCGTGAAGTAGAGAAATGAAGTGTTACAATGCAGGCAACTTCCCAGTATTGTGAACATTTGTTAACTTTGTTTGTTATAACCACCAACCACAATTTCCAAACATGCTTCATTTCTTTTGCCAGTTATTTGTTTATATTGTTCTGATCTTTGTGTAATTGTCATTTCCATCAGTTCCGCACTGGGAGTAAAACTCCTTGGAGTTTCTCCCAATGGAATCACCAATGGTACGGTTTGGCAGTGGGAGAGGGTTTGAGGAAATTAACGCCTATCTGTGTTTCTGTATGTCTCTGTGTGCGTGTGTGTGAGATTGAGAGTAAATCTGTCTGTGAGACTGAGAGTAAGTGTGTGAGAGAGAAAGTATGCATGTGTTTTTTTTGTGGAATGTGGGCATTGCTGGTTCTTCAGCATTTATTGCCCCACCCCTAGTTGCCCTTCAGAAAGTGGTAATGAGCTGGCAATGTGAACTGATGCAGTCCTCCTGCTGTGGGTTGACCCACAATGCCCTGGGAGCGGAGACAGTTTGAGGATTTTTACCCAGCGACACTGAAGGAACGGTGACATTTACTGTTGGTTAGAATTTGAATGTGCTGAATGGTTTCTCTGCTGAATCTGTTTCAGTCCCTTAACTTTGTGTGATATTTATGAATGACTCAGAATGACAATTCAGAGTTTTACATTCAAGTTTGCTGCCAGTATTACATTGTGACGCAATGAACAATGTTGATGTGAGTAGAATGTTTTCAAGTTGTATTGACAGATTAAGTGAATGGCAGGATTGGAAGCTGAGAACAGAATTTAACAGGTTCGATTGCCCAGGGAGCAAGATGCCGGCAGACCTCCTCACCACCTTCTGCCAGCTTTCAGCCTGTCTTCATTTTCATGAGCTGAGTGATGTTTAGAGGGGCTGAGCTGAGCTCGCTTTATTAAGACCCTACATGCTACACTAATAGGGACTTGAAGACCAATTCTTTCTTGGTCTCACTTCAGAAGTCAGCGAAAGGTGGTGGTGGTTTGCTGATGTCCAGTGGGGAAATCTGCTCTGTACTTACACCCACATCACACTGAAAGAACAAAGGAAAAGAAACAAGTAAAGCTCCCAAAGGAAATTTCTCCGTTTGGAATGTAGGATGAGAGAAAAAGCCAGAATACAGCAGAGCAATAAAATTGGGGAAACACGTCGAGATTAATGACCGTAATATAATAAATGGTGAATATATTTAAATTCTGGAGCACATAAAAAAAACAGCAAAACCTCGTGAATACATTGGGAGAAAAATGCTGGTTTTGAAGGGCCGACATTGGAATTGAGGAAAAGTCAAGTTGACAGGGGACATAATGGAGTCGTTGGAAAACACTGGACTAATTGATTGGGACATGAGCTTGAATCCCACTATTGCAGTTGGTGGGCAAAAAGGTTTGTCTAATAATGAGGATGAGCTTGGACTTTTCTCTCTGGAGAGAAGGAGGAAGAGAGGTGACCTGATCGAGGTGTACAAGGTAATGAGAGGCATGGATAGAGTCGATAGCCAGAAACTTTTCCCCAGGGCAGGATTGACTGCCATGAGGGGTCATAGTTTTAAGGTATTAGGAGGAAGGTATAGAGGAGCTGTCAGAGGGAGGTTCTTCACCCAGAGAGTTGTGAACGCATGGAATAGTTTACCAGTGGTTGTCGTGGAAGCGGAGTCATTAGTGACATTTAAGCGACTGCTGGGCATGCACTTGGACAGCAGTAAATTGAGAGAAATGTAGGTTAGGTTATTTTACTTTTGGATTAGGATTATTCCACGGCACAACATCGTGGGCTGAAGGGCCTGTACTGTGCTGTACTTTTCTATGTTCTATGTTCTATGTTCTAAGCCATTGTTAATTATAATAAAATTCTGCCTGGCTCCCGACTGCAATTCAGGAATTACAAACCTACCATCTATATCTCGTTTTGCCTTCATAAGACTCCTAATCTACAACTCACGGCATCAGGTCCAAGGTAGGCAACGCAACCTGATGAAGATGAACATTCCGAACTCTTGCTCAACTGATGAATCAATGCATGTTTACATTGAATAACATTTGGTGGAAAGGCTGAAAGTGACAAGGGCACAGAATGTACTCTGGGGGGGAAAGGGTGGGGGTCTTCAATGTCCATCATCAAGAGTGACTCTGCAGTGTAATGGCTGGCTGAGAACGCAAGGTTCTTGCTGCAAGACTGGATCTGCACAGATAGTGAGGCAACCAATAGGAAAACAGAGACTTACTTGACTTCATCTTCAACAAACTAGCTTCCTCAGATGTATCTGTCCATGACTGATCAGTCAGAGTGACCAGGACATTGTCATTATTGAGACAAAGCCCATCTTCTCATTCTGGAATATCATAGCCCATACCATTACCATCGAGTCAGGAGATCAACTCTGTCTCAATGAAGGCATGTCAGGAGTGACACCAGAGAGTCATTAAAGTAAGGTGTTAAAGCCATAACACAGGATGAAATAACTCCATGGAGGCGGGTACCCTGTCACCAAGTCATCCCTCATTTAAACATGCACAGTACATGGACTCTGACCAGATCGGCCAGAGTGAGTCCCTCGCATGGGGAGACTGAGACTCCGATTTTTTTTTCTTCTTAAAAAAAAACAATGTGGAGGGACCGTATATTGTTGTGTTTAAACTCCATTTCTTTTAAAAGTGGGCAGTCTTGGTGAATTCATAAAGTGTCTGCGTTTGATCACATGACCGTGCTTCCAGAAGCTTCAGAACCCACTGTATTGAATACACATTAGTGTTATTTGGACTGGGGCAGGAGACTGCCTCTGGACAGCTCTGGATTCAGGAAAACATCAAAACCCATCATGTTATTGCGAGTAATTCACCTCCTGACTCCTCAAACCCTGTCCACCATCTACAAGGCACAAGTCAGGAATGTGATGGAATATTCCCCACTTGCTTGGATGAGTGCAGCCCCAACAACACTCAAGAACTTTGACATCATCCAGGAAAAAGCAGCCGGTTTTATTGGCATTACACCCATAAGCATTCATTCCCTCCACCACCGACACTCAGTAGCAGCAGTGTGTACTATCTATAAGATGACCTGCAGAAATTCACCAAAGATCCTCAGACAGGGCCTTCCAAACCCCAAACCACTTCCATCTGGAAGGACAAGGGCAGCAGACATATGGGAACACCACCACCTCCAAGACCCCTCCAAGTCACTCTCCACCCTGAGTTGGAAATGTATTGCCGTTCCTTCACTATCACTGGGTCAAAATCCTGGGATTCTATCCCTAATAGCGTTACGGGTCAACCCACAGCAGGAGGACTGCATCAGTTCAAGAAGGCAGCTCATCACCACTCGAGGACAACTGGCGATGGGCAACAAATGCTAGCCAGCCAGCGATGCCCACATCCCACAAATGTATCGAAAAAAAAGTGTTCCAGCTATGGCTCTAATAGTGACGTGTAAGTTTCAGAAAGACTTCCTGATCGATAAACTCCATTCACTTTGAATTAAAGGACAACACTTCATTTTCATTCCTTATTACCTGGTGAACCCGGATGCTGGCTTTTGTGATTAATGCATGAGAAGCCCCGAATCCTTCTGTACTGCAGCTTTCCGTAGATTTTCTTCATTGAAATAATAATCAGCCGCTCTCTTAACAAAGCACATATTCTCATATGATAATGGGAACTGCAGATGCTGGAGAATCCAAGATAACAAAATTTGGGGCTGGATGAACACAACAGGCCAAGCAACATCTCAGGACCACAAAAGCTGACGTTTCGGGCCTAGACCCTTCATCAGAGAGGGGGATGGGGAGAGGGTTCTGGAATAAATAGGGAGAGAGGGGGAGGTGGACCGAAGATGGAGAGAAAAGAAGATAGGTGGAGAGGTGAGTATAGGTGGGGAGGTAGGGAGGGGATAGGTCAGTCCAGGGAAGACGGACAGGTCAAGGAGGCGGGATGAGGTAGTAGGTAGGAAATGGAGGTGCAGCTTGAGGTGGGAGGAAGGGATGGGTGAGAGGAAGAACAGGTTAGGGAAGCGGAGACAGGCTGGGCTGGTTTTGGGATGCAGTGGGGGGAGGGGATGAGCTGGGCTGGTTTTGGGATGCAGTGAGCGAAGAAGAGATTTTGAAGCTTGTGAAGTCCACATTGATACCATTGGGCTGCAGGGTTCCCAAGCCGAATATGAGTTGCTGTTCCTGCAACCTTTGGGTGGCATTATTGTGGCACTGCAGGAGGCCCATGATGGACATGGCATCTGAGGAATGGGAGGGGGAGTGGAAATGGTTCGCAACTGGGAGGTGCAGTTGTTTATTGCGAACCGAGGTGTTCTGCAAAGCGGTCCCTAAGCCTCCGCTTGGTTTCCCCAATGTAGAGGAAGCCAAACCGGGTGCAATGGATATAGTATACCACATTGGCAGATGTGCAGGTGAACCTCTGCTTAATATGGAAAGTCATCTTGGGGCCTGGGATAGGGGTGAGGGAGGAGGTGTGGGGGCAAGTGTAGCATTTCCAGCGGTTGCAGGGGTAGGTGCCGGGTGTGGTGGGGTTGGAGGGGAGTGTGGAGCGGACAAGGGAGTCATGGAGAGAGTGGTCTCTCCAGAAGGCAGACAAGGGTGGGGATGGAAAAATGTCTTGGGTGGTGGGGTCGGATTGTAGATGGTGGAAGTGTCGGAAGATGATGCAATTGAATCTGGAGGTTGGTGGGGTGGTATGTCAGAACGAGGGGGATCTTCTTGGGGTGGTTGTGGTGGGGGCGGGGTGTGAGGAATGTGTTGCGGGAAATGCGGGAGATGCGGACTTTCCCCCCGAAATGGTCAAGAACGCCCTTGATCGCGTCTCCTGCATTTCCTGCATTCTTTTTTTCTTCCCATCAACAAATCATCTACTTTTCTCATCTATTAAGCATCGCTAGTAAATCACCAGGTTTTCAATGGATCCGAGCTCAGTAATGGCCTAGCACGACATGGGGCTCACCTTGTGGTTACAACCCTGGCCTTCACTTTGGGTAATACTGTTGGGACTCCGGCACCGCACACCAATCAGATATTGCTGGCAGCTCTTTCAGGTAGCACTTCCATCATGAGTTGGAAATGGCAGCTCCAGTCAACTGGCTTCGTTGAACAGGCAGGAGGACAGCCAGCATCAAGGGGACCTGTTGTATGTGTCGTCAGAGTGAGCCTGTCCCTCATCACATGGAAAGGTTGCTGCTGCTTTATCCCCTTTAAAAGGGGAAAATTACAGGGTGTGTTAGGTCCAATGTGTTTGAGCAAAAAGCATTTATCAGGAGATCCCCAAGTTATAAAATCACAAATGCAAGGCTTTCTCAAACTGGAAACCCTGCCAAAACTCAAAATACTCCTTTCAATGAATGTGGATTGTCTCTCTGTCCTTGGTGGGTATTACACTGTTCTTAGCTCTCAGTAGGGCTACCAACTGGCCTATTGATGCCTTTGACTGGGCTAAAATGTCCAAGCACATCCTGACAGTTGCTGAGTTGCTGGTTTTCCTGCACATTTTTCACCTATCCTTTAGTTAATGGAGTTTTTTTTCTTGTTGGACCTCAGCCTTCATTTGTCTGATTCCATTCCATTGAGTTTTGGCAGTGTTTCCCATCCAGAAAAGCCTTGCATTTGAGATGTTCTCAACTGAGACTCAGGCCTCACCATGGCTGCCTTCCCTACATCCTGCAGCACGCTCCCCGCAGCAACACCCCGTCCTCTCAGCACAACACCATTGTGGCAGGACACTGCACAGTCCATCCTAGAGCCAAGCCTCAACAAACCTGTCAAAGAGGCCAGAATCTCTGCTGAAATACTGAAATCTTAAGAAGAATGCATGATCTCATCCTTCTTATTAGGAAGAAGAGCATAGCAGCGCAGCTCCAAGATGCCACAAGTGTGACCATCTTCAGGAAAGGAATTAATACCAATTGCAGTCACAACATAGGGGTTTCTGCTACATGGAAGTCTGGTGTCAAATTCTTCCTCAGTTGTTTCCTCCCAGTGACTAATGATTTCCTCTGGGATTTACAATGAGTATTCTATCCATTTAAATATACAGTGAACATGATCTTCAGAGCAAGATAATTTCTAAAAAAGTGCAGACAGCATCAAAACCTTTAATACTTGGCATTCTCCGACCTCACAAAGACCTTTGACTTTGTCAACCAGAACGGATGAAGCAACATCCTCTTCAAACATGGCTGCCCTCAGACCATTCTCTGCCTGCTTCAGGGCAACATGCAATCTGTGATATTCGCCAACAGATCCACCACAGACTCAATACATGTGTGTGAAGAATGGGGCCAAGTAAGTCTGTGTCATCTCGTAAACGCTCTTGTTCATCTTTCATCACACAGCATACCATCCCATACCCACAAAGTTCCACACTGGAGTGGAGCTTCTCTCCAGGCTGAGCGGGCAACTGAGTAATTTGTGCCACCTCTAACCCAGAAAGAGGGTCACCCCATGTTCGGCCGTATGCAGATGGCACACTAAGTGCATACACTTAGAGACCAAGCTCCAAACCGTCAACAGGGAACTGGTAGAGGGTTTCTGTGCAGACTGCAGGTATGTGAACAGCTGTGTGCAACAGGAATCAGTGCTGGGCACACTGTTTTTCATCATTTATATCAATGATTTAGATGTGAATGGTTGGTAAGTTTGCAGATGACATGGCTGCTCCTGAATTGGTAATACCCTGGCATGAGCCCACTACAAAATCCCAACTGTCTCCCCCTGTAAAAGACCTCTTTATCAATTGTCCTTTTGAAATGTGGTCTTCCCTGCATTGTGTAAAGACCCCAGCAAGTGTCCTATCTTATCCTCTCTGTGTAAGTAGCCCTTGTAACTTTCAGTCCAATTTGCCTATCAGAACAAAGAACAAAGAAAATTACAGCACAGGAACAGGCCCTTCAGCCCTCCAAGCCTGTGCTGATCCAGATCCTCTATCTAAACCTGTTGCCTATTTTCCAAGGATCTGGATCCCTCTGCTCCCTGCCCATTTATGCATCTGTCTATCAAAAGAACTAATCATTTTCCCCAAACATGCGAAAGTCCTGATCAAAGGGAAGAGATTTTATGGCTCCCCTACAGCAAATTAACTTTAACTTACACCCAAAATTTACAGCCCTTGACTAGTGACACAAATATTTCTGGCTTCCTGACACCAGTTCACCCTCAGCCTTATTTGTCCTTCTTGCTCTCTGGCCAATCACCATCCATTTTGGATTCTGGATCCTGCTCATTCCAGGCTCACTGGAACCCAAATGTGAAATGTGTATTTCTCCTCCTTCACCCAACATACAGCAATTGGCACTTTCAAAAAATCAACGTAACAACATTTCAATCATGCGTACAAATTCCATCACTAAGAGCTGTAATTTTAAGGTGGAAGGCAGGGCACTTAGAGGGGATTTGAGGAAAACATTTTTCACTTCGAGGATGGTGGGAGTCTGGAATGCACTCTGTGGGTGGGGTGTTTGTGCAGGAAACCTCACAGACTTTAAAAAGTATTTGGATGAGCACTTGAAATGTCACAACATTCAAGGCTATTTGCCTGTGCAGGAAAGTGGGGCTGGTATAGGTTTAGTGTACCTACGGCAGCACAAACATGATGGGCCAAAGGGCCTCTTCTGTACTGTATGAGTCTATGATAACTTTATGTGCAGCACAATTTGATAACGTAAACCTTATAATTATAAGAGATAATCGGAACTGCAGATGCTGGAGAATTCAAGATAACAAGGTGTGGAGCTGGATGAACACAGCAGGCCAAACAGCATCCAAGGAGCAGGAAAGCTGATGTTTCGGGCCTCGACCGTTCTTCGGAAATTTCTGATGAAGGGCCGAGGCCCGAAACGTCAGCTTTTCTGCTCCTAAGATGCTGCTTGGCCTGCTGTGTTCATCCAGCTCCACACCTCATTATCTCTTATATTTATAAGGTGTGTTGATGAACTGCTGTTTCTCAAAACAGGAACTCTGTTGTTTCCTTCACAGATGCTGCCAGACCTGCTGAACGTTTCCAGCAATTTTGGTTTTCATTCTAACATCTTCCTTGATGTACCTGCCTGCAAAAAGTGGATTCTTGTTCCGGGAAGAGGCGGGGGCTGGGTGGTGAAGGAGGATGATAAATTGAATCAGTCGCTCCATCCCCAGAAAAGGGGCAGCCGCAGATTCTCAGATTCTCCAGCATCGACAGTTCCTATTTTCTCAGCCACAGGTGCAATTGGGTATCAAGGTCGGCTGATTATAAAGCTGGCTTCAGTGCTGACGGACTCCATCCCAGTTAGAATGACAGTGTCAAGCAAAAAAATCCGGAGTACATAAGACCATAAGACCATAAGACATAGGAGTGGAAGTAATGCCATTCGGCCCATCAAGTCCACTCCGCCATTTAAATCATGGCTGATGGGTATTTCAACACCACTTCCCTGTACTCTCCCCGTAGCCCTTGATTCCTTCTGAGATCAAGAATTTGTCGATCTCTGCCTTGAAGGCATCCAACGTCCTGGCCTCCACTGCACTCTGCGGCAATGAATTCCACAAGCCCACCACTCTCTGGCTGGAGAAATATCGTCTCATTTCCGTTTTAAATTTACCCCCTCTAATTTTAAGGCCGTGCCCACGGGTCCTAGTCTCCCCGCCTGACGGAAACAACTTCCTAGCGTCCACACCTTCTAAACCATACATTATCTTGAAAGTTTCTATTAGATCTCCCCTCAACCTTCTAAACTCTAATGAGTACAATCCCACGATCCTTA
Organism: Stegostoma tigrinum; assembly: GCF_030684315.1. NCBI lineage: Eukaryota > Metazoa > Chordata > Chondrichthyes > Orectolobiformes > Stegostomatidae > Stegostoma > Stegostoma tigrinum. The sequence goes on along the minus strand of NW_026728046.1, from coordinate 108,494 downwards.
GCCGTTCATCATACGTTAAACCTACCATTCCAAGGATCATCCGTGTGAATCTCCGCTGGACACGCTCCAGGGCTAGTATGTCCTTCCTGAGGTGTGGGGCCCAAAATTGGATACAGTATTCTAAATGGGGCCTAACTAGAGCCTTCTAAAGCCTCAGAAGCACATCGCTGCTTTTATATTCCAACTCTCTTGACAAAAACAACAACATTACATTCACTTTCTTAATTACGGACTCTACCTGCAAGTTAACCTTTGGAGAATCCTGGACCAACACTCCCAGATCCCTTTGCACTTCTGATTTGCAAATTTTGTCACCGTTTAGAAAATAGTCCATGCCTGTATTCTTTTTTCCAAAGTGCAAAACCTCATATTTACTCACGTTGAATTTCATCAGCCATTTCCTGGACCACTCTCCTAAACTGTCTAAATCTTTCTGCAGCATCCCCACCTCCCCAGCACTGCCTGCCTGTCCACCTATCTTCGTATCATTGGCAAAAATCGCCAGAATGCCCCCAGTCCCTTCATCCAGATCATTAATATATAACGTGGACAGCTGTGGCCCCAACACTGAACCCTGCGGGACACTACTCATCAACAGGTGCCATTCCGAAAAAGAGCCTTTTATCCCAACTCTCTGCCTTCTGTCAGACAGCCAATCCTCAATCCAAGCCAGTAGCTCACCTTGAACACCATAGGCCCTCACCTTGCTCAGCAGCCTCCCGTGAGGCACTGTATCAAAGGCCTTTTGGAAGTCTAGATAGATAACATCTACTGGGTTTCCCTGGTCTAACATACTTGTTACCTCTTCAAAGAATTCTAACAGGTTTGTCAGGCATGACCTCCCCTTACTAAAACCATGCTGACTTGTTTTAATCTGACGCTGCACTTCCAGGAATTTAGAAATCTCATCCTTGACAATGGACTCTAGAATTTTACCAACTACCGAGATTAGGCTAATCGGCCTATAATTTTCCAACTTCTGCCTTGATCCTTTCTTAAACGAGGGAGTTACAACAGCAATTTTCCAATCATCTGGGACTTTGCCTGACTCCAGTGACTTTGAAAGATCATGACCAAAGCCTCCGCTATTTCCTCAGCCACCTTCCTCAGAACTCCAGGATGTAGCCCATCAGGGTCAGGAGATTTATCAATTTTTAGACCCTTAAGCTTTTCTAGCACTTTCTCTTTTGAAATGCCTACCCTACTCAACTCTGCCCCCGGCTCTCCCTAATTGTTGGCATACTACTCATGTCTTCCACTGTGAAGACTGATGCAAAGTACTTATTAAGTACTTATTAAGTACTTATTAAGTTCTTCAGCTATTTCCTTATCTCCCATCACTAGCCAGAGAGAGTGTGTGTTTGTGTGAGTGAGATAGTGTGATGAGTGAGAGAGAGTGTGCGTGTGTGTGCTTGTGAGTGTGTGTGTGTGTGTGTGTGTGTGTATGTGTGCATGTGAGTGTGTGTTTTTGTGTGTGTGTGTGAGTGAGTGAGTGTGTGAGTGTGTGAGTGTGTGTATGTGTGTGTGTGTGTGTGAGAGAGAGAGTGTGTATATGTGAGTGTGTGTTTTTGTGTGTATGTGAGTGAGTGAGTGAGTGAGTGTTGTGTGTGTGTGTGTGTGTGTGTGTGTGTGTGTGTGTGTGTGTGTGTGTGTGTGTGTGTGTGTGTGTGTGCCTGTGTGTATGTTTGTGTGTCTGTGTGTGCTTGTGAGAAGTTGCTGGAAAAGCTCAGCAGGTCTGGCAGCATCTGTGAAGAAAAATCAAAGCTAATGTTTCGGGTCTGGTGATCCTTCCTCAAAACTGATGGTACCCCAGAAAATGTTGATTTATATGCAGAGACGGGGAGGGAGTAAGGGAGATAGGTGGGAATAGAGCCCAAAGAGAGAAAACAGCTATTAGACAGACAAAGGGGTTGCTAATGATTAGGCTGGGAGGGTGAATAGTTGCTAATGGGGACTGTTAGTGACTAACAACAGGGGGTGTGTAATGGCAGGCCATGTGGTAACAAAGCCTGGTGTGTTGGGCAGGGGGCTGGGACATGGGAGAGTTTAGGTCCTAGCATTATTGAACTCAAAATTGAGCCCAGTGGTCTGCACAGTCCCCAAGTGGCAAATGAGGTGTTGTCCTTCCAGCTTGCACTGAGCTTCTCTGGAACACTGCAGCAAGCCTGACACAGAGATGTTGGCCGGGGAACAGCATGGTGTATTAAACTCACTGAAAGGGGTAGCTCACGGTCTTGTTTGCGAGCAGAATATAGATGCTCTGTGAAGCGGGCATGCAGTCTACACTTTGTTTCTGCAGCGTAGAGATCACATTGTGAGCATTGAATGCAGTGGACAAGATTCTGGGAAGTGCAGGTGAAGTGCTGCTTCTTGTTTGGGCCCTTGGACACTGGGGAGGGAGGAGGTAAATGGGCAGGTGTTGTACCTTCGCCAGTTGCAGGGGAAAGTGCTGTGGAGCTGCAAAGGAGGGAACGAGGGGCGACGGTGCAGTGGGAGGAAGGAAGAATGGACCAGGGTGTCCTGGAAAGAATGGTCCCTGTGGAAGGTAGACATGTGAGGGGATGGAATATGTGCCTGGTGGTGGCACTTTGCTGAAGGTGGAGGAAATAGCATCTGATGATCTTCTGGATGTGGATGCTGATGGAATGGTAGGTAAGGATAAGGGGAACCCAATCGCTGTTGCTGGAGGGGAGAGAGGGAGTGGTGGTGAAAGTGCGGGAGATGGGTTGGACCCAGCTGAGGACCCTGTCGACAACAGTGCTAGGGAATCCTCAGTTGAGGATGAAGGCGGATATTTCGGAAGCTCCCTTGTCAAAGTTGGTCTCATCCAAACCTATGCGATGGAAAAAGAAGAACTGAAAGAATGGAAGGGAATTTTTGCAGGAAGCAGGGTGCAAAGATGTATAGTCCAGATAGCTGTGGGAAACGGTGGGTTTATAGTGCATATTAATGGTCAGTCTATCACCAGAAATGGAAACAAAGATGTCAAGAAAGGGAAGGGAGGAGTCAGAGATTGACTGGGGGCAAGTGAGGGCAGGGTGGAAATTGGAAGCAAAAAATTGATTAACTTTTCCAATTTCAGACGAGAAAGGGAAGCAGCACCGATGATGTCATTGCTATATCGGAGAATGAGTTGTGGGTGGGAGCCGGAATAGTTCTGGAACAGGGAATATTCCATCTTGTCCATAAAGAGACAAGTGTAACTGCGGCCTGTGCGGGTACCCATGGCCACCCCTCTGACCTGAAGAAAATGAGATGAGTCAACAGAAAAGTTGATGAGGGCGAGGTTGAGCTCGGCCAAGTGGAGGAAGGTGGTGTTGGGTGGGGACAGCTCAGGTCCTTGCTCCCAGAAGAAGAGGAGAGCCCTATGATCCTCCTGGTGGGGGTGGATGTGTAACGGGATCGCACGGTAGAGAGCTGGCATCTGGTGCCTGCAAACTGGAACTTTTGAAACTGGTGTAAAGCATCAGAGGAATCACGGATGTACGTGGGCAGGGATTGGACCGGGGATAGAAGACTAAGTCAAGGTAGGAAGAGATGAATTCTGTCAAGTGAGGACGCAGGGGAAGAAAGCTGAGACCTCTGCAGAGTACAGAATGATCAGCATCCAAGAGCGGAAGGTTAGATGCGATGGTGAATACCTGACTGGAAGTGCACTGGGGGAGGCGATGGAGCCAGATGTAAGGCGAGGGGAGGAAGGACCCAGAGGGACATGGGTATCTCTGAGTTATCTTGTGAGCCTTGATGCCTGAAAGAAAAAGTTTCTTGCTAGCACGACGAATGAGCCGAAGGCTGAAGTGGAACTGCAGTATGTTGTGATGCTGTTGGAGAGAGAGGTTGGGAGTGCGCACGCGGTGCCACATGGCACTGAGTGTGGCTCTCGGGGTGCGGCGAGAACAGCTGCCTGTGGGACGTCGGACATCACAGAGATACCTGTGATCCTGGGAGGATTCAAAACATGAGGGATGAAGCTTCAGTTGGAATCCACGTGGGGTGAGCCTGAGCCGGAGGTAGTCGCTGAGGAATGTGATATGGCTGTGGAAACAAGTTCTTGCAAATACCTGATCAAACACCAGGAGTGACGGTGAAACTAACGTCGGCGGACAAACACAGATTGGGACAGAAATCCCGTCAGAGAGAGCAGCAGAACTTCTTCAAGGTGGGCATTCCTAGAAGAGATGTGGCAGTGAGTTAAATACTAAACAAAAACCGAAAGAATTACGAATGCCGTAAATCAGGAACAAAAGCAGAAATTCCTGGAAAATCTCAGCAGGTCTGGCAGCATCTGTGTTGGGTTGATGAGAGCGCCTGTATGCTATGAGTAACAGATGGGCCAGTGGGCATGTGCCCCGTAAAGTGGGGCGGGGGGGGAGGGGTTCAGGTGTCACTTATCATGTCACTAACTCTGTACATTGTCATGTAGGACAAACAGAGCCACAGTGAGAGGGAGGGGTCACAGACAGGGGTTGGAGCGGCTTCTTCCCCCTGCAGAGGCAGGAGGTTCAGCAACGTACAGGGGCACAGATAGGGCAAGTGCTCAGGAACAGTGAGGCTGGAATGGCTTGGAGTAAGGTTAACATTATACCTAACCTGGATCTAGCCCACAGGAGGCACATGAGAATATCTGAAGTGCTTTTGTGATCCCCTCTGTGGTCAGGTTGGAACAACATAAAGGAAGCACATTTTCAACGAGCCAATAGTTTGTTGATGCCGGTGGAATTTGAGAGCTGAGTTGTCGCACTTCCCCACTGTGCTCCAGGGATGTCTCGCTGATGTCATCATTCAGATCTGGAGGGGCAGGATTTGTCATCCAAAGCCCAGCTGGAAACTGGGATCTTTACAAGCTTTGGGACCTGCAAGTTTGGTCAATGTCACAAGAACTTCCTGATAACTGAGCACAGATGTAATTTTAAGCACACTTCTTTGCCTGTGCTCATACCCTTTGCTGCAGTGGCCACATGAGTGTAACTGATGACCCCTGCACACTTGGGAAATGAGCAATAGCCTCCAAGCACAATTCCAGCTCAGAGGCAATCCCACCTTCCTAGGGTGGCTCAGTGTTTAGCAATGCTGTCTCAAGCAGCAGGGATAACAAAGTGTGGAGCTGGATGAACACAGCAGGCCAAGCAGCATCTCAGGAGCACAAAAGCTGACGTTTCGGGCCGAGACCCTTCATCAGAGCATCTGAAGGGTCTAGGCCCGAAACATCAACTTTTGTGCTCCTGACATGCTGCTTGGCCTGCTGTGTTCATCCAGCTTCACACTTTGTTATATTGGATTCTACAGCATCTGCAGTTCCCATTATCACTCAAGCAACAGGGACCTGGGTTCAATTCCAGCCTCAGGCAACTCTGTGTGGAGTTTGGGCATTCTCCCTGTGCCTGTGTGGGTTTTCTCCGGGTGCTCTGGTTTTCTCTCACAGTCCAAAGATGTGCAGGCCAGCTGGAATGTCTACTAAATTGCCTGTAGTGTTCATGGATGTGTAAATTAAGGGGAAGGCTCTAGGTGGGATGCTCTGAGGGTTGGTGTGGGCTTGTTGGGCTGAAGGGCCTGTTTCCACACTGTAGGGGCTCTAAGGTGATGATTATATATGAGGGATTGGGGAGATTGGCACCTTTATTGCTTACAGTCTATAATCCAACCTGGATTAGGTAACCTGCCAATTTGAAAATGCTATTTCTCTCTCCTGAGCCAAATCAGTCGCTATCAATAACACCCTCTCACCCAGACCTTAGAGATTTTGTTTGATCCTACCTGACAATAAATTATTCCAATCTCAGACTGAACCTTCCCACCCTCCCCTGAACAAATCAACTTCAGCGACTGTGAGCATCACCCTCTGCCAGCAAACATCAAGATCCACACTGTGCTGGGCAGCACTGAGCCTGCTCTTTCGGCTCCTCACTCCCTCACATTGAGAACTCCAACACCTTCTCTGTCACCTTCAGGATGCCTGTGTGTTCCTACTTCACTCTTCCAGCCCTTCATTCCCCCCCAAATCCAAACCAAATCCAGCCACTGTCCTCCCATACATCCTCCTCCTAACCTCCACCCTCTGACCTTATTCCATTCCACAGCACCTTCTCCTCCATCCTCTCAACCCTGATTCATACTAGAGTTCCAAACCTCAGTGAAAGCCACCATTTCCCTGGGATGTAATGAATATTCATGAACAAATGCTTTATAAACAGAGAGATCCAAACCACCACTGCTACGCCACCAACTTCATCTCGGAATCTTTACCCACCACTGAGAAACCAACATTTTGGCTCCTACCTAACTCAGTCTCCCCAGCCACTATGACCCTGCTCTTCCAAACCCCACTCCAAAATCACACCCACTGGGAGCAGAATAGGCACTGCATCTCAGAAAGGGCAGAGGCACCTTGGACAGAGAGTAATTTACAGGAACGAAACGTGGACTTTATGGGTTAATTTACGGGACAGATTAGTTCATTAGAGCTGATCTGCTGAAATTTACAAGTTCTGTTTTTAAAATTCACAGATGCCTCCAGACCTGCTGAGCTTCTCCAGCAACTTTGTTTTTGTTCCTGATTTACTGCATCTGTAGTTCTTTCAGTTTTTATTTACAAGATGATGTTGGGCTCCATCAACTGTTGAAGATGTTTAGGAACAGATAGGGTCAATACAGGGAAACTGTTCCCGGTACTTGGAGAATCTCAGGCTGGAGGCATCTGCCTTGCTCTGCATAATCTATTGGGACTACAGCGAGGTCAGTAAACATGTTATCCTGATCAGTAGATGCTAATGGGTTTAATGGTGACTATATGCAGCTTTACAGTCACCTAGGTGTGGTGACATTGAGTTAAGCAACAAATTAATCATAAACGAGGAGGTAACAAGCATATTGCATTCTAAAGAATTGTTTCTGTGTATTCTTGCAAAAGAGGAATTTAGTACTTCAGCAACATCATGAAATAGTCACTCACTTGTTTATCATTTCCCAATCAGCGATCTTACCAAAGGTCTGAGGGGACCTTCCCCCTGAAGATTGTGCCTATATAATGTGAGCGTCCACCCGGTGTTTGGTGAAGCCACACTCAGAAGATCACTCCACGGTGAGTTTGCTGAAATGAGGTTTGTAACTCATTCCTTCTGGTCTTCATTGATTGTTTGGATGAAATGGGGTGGGTTCTGTGGCCATCTGTGTGTATGTCCAGATTTAATGGGACATAAATTCTTCAGTTCCAGTATTTTGGGGAAATTATTCAACATTTTTCCAATCACCAGCTTAATGAGCTTCCTCACTTTTGGGCATTGTTTTAAAGTTTGTGCTCAGGATGGCCCTAGCTGCCTTGAGAAGGTGGTGCAGGACCTTCTATTGAAATCGCTGCAGTCCTGGTAGTGGAGGTGCTCCCACAATGTTCTTAGCGGTGCCAAGGCAATGACACTGACAAGACCGCAGCAACATGTGTGCAGGCCAGGATGCTGTGGGACTGGGAGGGGAGTGTGAAGGTGGATGTTGTACACAAGACACATCTGCCCTGGTCCCCTCAGTGGTAGAGGTTGTAAGGGAAGGAGTAACCTTAGTGATTTGTTACAGCTCATTCTGTAGACAGTACATTCTGCAGCTGCAGAGCAGTAGGTGCTGCAGGAGAAATGGAGTCTAGTAGCAGGAACCTCAATCGAGTGAATTGCTCTGTGCTGGACAGTGTTGTAGCTGCTCCTTCCAGGTGAGCAGTGATTATTCCATTGCACTCCTGACCTGGAGCTCGTCAGTTTTGGGGAGGCTGTGAAGGGTCAGGAGATGAGGCATTTGTCTCAGAATATGCAGCTTCTGCCCTGTGTCTCTCACAATAGTGTTAGTCTGGCTGCACCAGTCCAGCTTCTGGTCAGTGGGTTGTGAAGCCTTAGAAACATAGAACATAGAACAGTACAGCACAGCACAGGCCCTTCGGCCCTCGATGTTGTGCTGAACTTTTTCCCTAATCCTAAGGTCTATCTAACCTCCACCTCTACCTTATACTATCATCCATATGCCTGTCTCATAGCCGCTTAAATGCCCCAATTGAGGCCAACTCCACTACCCTCTCTGGCAACGCATTGTCCACTCCCCGACCACTCTTTGAGCAAAGAACCTACCTCTGACGTCTCCCCTGTATCTTATCTCCATTCAATTTAAAACTCTGCCCCCTTGTATTAGCTACCTCCACCCTCGGAAAAAGTCTCTGGCTATCTATTCTAACTACACCTCTGACCGTTTTGTACACCTCTATCAAGTCACCTCTCATCCTTCGCTGTTCTGAAGAGAAAAGCTCTAGCGATCTCAACCTTTCCTCGTAAGACCTTCCCTTCATTCCAGGCAACATGGAATGAAGGGAAGGTCTTACGAGGAAAGGTTGAGATCTCCTTTGCACCTTTTCCAACACTTCCATATCTTTCCTGTAATGAGGTGACCAGAGCTGGACACAATACTCCAGATGTGGCCGAACCAGGGTTTTGTAGAGGTGGAAAAATACTTCACAGCTCTCAAACCCAATCCCTCTATTCATGAAAGCTAACACACCATACGCCTTCTTCACAACACCATCCACCTGGGTGGCAGCTCTCAGGGAACTGTGAACATGAACGCCGAGATCCCTCTGCTCCTCCACACTGCCAGGGATCTTTCTGTTAACCCTGTATGCTGCTTTCAAATTTGTCCTTTCAAAATGAATCACCTCACACAGGGTTAAACACCATGAAATTTGTTTCCTCAAAAGGAAGAAGATGCAGAGTATTCAAATATTTTTTAAGAGGAACATGGAATCTTGATGACCAAGGGGATGGAAAGTCATCAGGAATATACAGGAATGTAGAATTGAGGTCAAAACCATGACTGACAGAGCAGGGCTGAGGGGCCTGTTCTTGTTCCTTGCTCTTATATTTGTGCAGAGTGCAAGAAAAATAGATTCACTGAAAGGAAAGAACAAGCTGAACACCAGTGAAACTCGACAGATGAATAAAGATGTAAGGGAAGAATTGAGGGTGAAGATAAAATGTAGAATACATTAATTAATAGATAAGAACCGATCGGGAGTCATGTCATAAAACATTAAAAAGGCAAAGAGCAACTATGAAATTCCATGAGTAGTGAATATACAATGATATAAATGTTTCACGGACAGATTCAGTGGAAGAGAATGCTTGGATTGGAAACAGAGGTCATTGGAGGATAAACAGTGTTATATCACAGATAATGATGGAGAGATAACAGAAACATTATTTTGTTTTGATAGTTATGAGCGAGATGGGAGAGAGGTCTTTGAAATCGGGTAATAAGATGAGTATTGAAATAAGTGAATTTAACATAAAATAAAAATATGCATTAAATATACAGCCGTGGTCTGGATGAATTCCACTCCTGCATGATAAAACAATGGAAAAGATTGCAAAAGTAGTCCAGCAGTAGTTACTAATCTGTTGCAAAAGAGCATAACATCTGAGGTCTGGTGTTAACCCATTAACCCATTAAAAAGGGGCAGACCGTGAATTACAAACCATTTGACTTATCGTTGTATCAGAGATAATGGGAACTGCCGATGCTGGAGAATCCGAGGTAACAAAGTGTGGAGCTGGATGAACACAGCAGGCCAAGCAGCATCTGAGGAGCACAAAAACACTTTGTTATCTTGACTTATAATTGTGACAGGAAAAGTATTGTATCCTTTTAAGGAAGAGAATCGATATCTAGAAATAAATACAACAATAACAATGATTATTCAGCATGAATGTCAAAGTGGGAATCTTACATAACCAATCTTGTTGAATTTTTGGCTGTGTAATAGAGAAAGTAGACAATGGTAATGGAGAGGGTATGATTTATCTAGAATTTCAAAAGGCTTTTGAAAGTTTTCATCATTACAAACAAGCCTAGAAAATGTGAAGTCGGGGATAAGTGGAAGAATGAATTGTTAACTGGCTTCATGACTGAAAGCAGAAACTGAGAGTAACGATAGCTATTCATACAGGCAGTGTGTGGTTAGTGGCGAACCACACAAACCAGTGCTGGAGACATTGCGATTCACAATTTGCATTCACGGCCCAGACGTTACAGTCTGATCTTTTGGAGCCGCTAAGGGGCTGCGATGGAAATTCTATGTGAGAACTGCTCAGAATTCTTACATTTCCAATGGGCATCTGGTATCTAGAATTGCTGAAAAAACCTTCAGCTCTGAGTTGGAGTTAGAGAATTCAGAGTTTTCTAACTCACTAGACTGGATGGTTACCAAGGAGATGTTAGGCACCCCTTTCAACACCCCCATGAACTGAACTGACGACCTTTGCACCATTTAATTATACCCTAAACCCCTACTACCACCCATCACCCAACTACTCCTAAGCTCCAAGTTCCCCTATCTACCTCCTGGCCATCCTGACCCAACAACACGGCCAGCACCCACTACCTACCAGTCAACATCTGACAATCAAGTGATCTGACCGTCTACATCCTTCACCTTCTCCCCAATCCCATTGTCATTGAGTCATAGAGTTATACAGCATGGAAACAGACACTTTGGACCAACTCATCACTGTGGATCAGATATTCCAGCCTGACCTAGTGCCATTTGCCAGCATTTGGTCCATATCCTCCAAAACCCCCCGAGTCATGCGCCCATCCAGATGCCTTTTAAATGTTGCAATTGTACTGACCTTAACCATCTCCTCTGCCAGTTTGTTCCACGCACTCACCTCTCTTACCTTACACCAATGCCTTTTAGTTTTCTACATCCCCGCCTTGGAAAAAAGACCTTAGCTATTTACCCCGTCCATGTCCCTCATGATTTTATAACCATCTATAAAGTCACCCTTATAGTCATCCTTCAATGGTTCATTCAGCCTATCCCTATCAGCCAAACCTTCCAGTCCCAGCAAATTCTCTTAAATCCTTTCTGCATCTGTTCAAGTTCAACAACATCTTTCTGATAGAAGAGTGGCCAGAATTGGAAGCAATATTCTACAGGCCGCCTCACCAATGTCCTTTGGAGACACAATATGATGTCCCAACTTCTATACTCAATGTTCTGATCAATGAAGACAAATGCCTTTTCACCTCACTGTTTACCTGTGACTGCACTTTCAAAGAACTATGCACCTGCACTCCTGGGTCTCTTTGCTAAGTAACACTCCCAGGGCCCTATCATTTACTGTGCAAGTCCTGTCCTTGTTTGCCTTACTAAAATGCATCCCCTTACATTTACCTATATTAAACTCCATCTGCCATTCCTTGGCCCATTGTCACATCCATTGTACTATGAGATAATCTTCTTCGCTGTCCACCGCATCATCTATTTTTGGGGTCATCTGCAAACTTACTAACTCACCCAACCCAACACATCTAACTTTCCTGCAGCTAACTACAGCAGCACCACCCTGCCAACAGGAGGTTGAGGGGGCAACCTGATAGAAGTCTGTAAGATTGTGAATGACATTGAAAGAGTGGAAAGTACGAGGCCTTTTCCCAGGCCGGAAGAGTCAGTTACTAGGGGACACAGGTTCAAGGTGCAGGGTTGTTGGGGCCGGTGGGGGGGGAGGAAATGTTTAAAATAAACATGCAAGGCAAGCTTTTCACACACAGGGCAGTGAGTGCCTGGAACGTGCTGCTAGTGGAGCTGGTGGAAGCAGACACAACAGCAACATTCAAGAAACACCTGGGCAAATACGTGAGTAGGTAGTGAATAAAGGGAAATGGATCCTGTAAACGAAGACAGTTTTAGTATGGAAGGGCAGAATTTGTTGGCGCAGACTTGGAGGGCCGAAGGGCCCATTCCTGCACTGTGTTGTTCTTTGTTGTCTTTGTTTGATTTTACCCAATGACATCATGCTTCCCTAACTGGCCGAAAACTTCCGAATTTCTTTTCCCTTCTTTTTTGGGAATTGTTACGTTTACAGTTTTCAATCCACAGAGACAATTCCTGAAGCTAAATAAGATTGCAGCCATTGTATCCACTGTCTCTGCAGCAGCTACATCTAAAACCTTCAGATACAATCAATCAGATCCAGGATACTATAAGCCTTTAATCTCATTGCTCTCTGAGTAATTGTTTCTTCACTGGTCATCACAGTACTCTCTATCATTGCATATCATTGTATATCATTGTATCATTGTACCATTGAGCGTATCATTGGGATGCATAAAAGTTTCAGCATTTGATGGACGAGGATACTATTTGTATTGTTTCTCTCTCAGAGTAACTTTGCCAAACAGCTAATTGGAATATTGTCCAGTTTCTGTCTAAAACCCACTGGTTTTGCTCTGTTAGATTGTCCATCATGAAGTTCTCTCTGTTTCTGGGCTGTGGACTCGTGTCTATCCTGGCTGTGGCCTCAACACTGGATGAAGACTGGAAGAACTGGAAATCACAGCATGAGAAACAGTACACTGAGGTAAAAGGGGAACGTGCTCTGGGAGAAAGTGTATTCCAAATGCTCAGCTCACTCAGAAAGAGGAAAGGATTGCACACACATGACAGATATTGACAATTCTTAATTGCAGTAAATAAGAGATACCTGTTGGGTGGAAGGGATATGTGAAGTGAAATTGAGATCCTGAAACTCCACCAGCATTCTCTCAGTCTCTAATTCCAGGAGGGGATTGATGAAACTCATAGTGAAACAGCAAGGACCTGGTGTAACTCATTTCACTGGAGTCACAACAGAAACCACAGATATGGCTTGAGAAGATTCAAATCCATTCCTGGTGTTGAAGAGACAATTGTGGAAAGGCAGAAAAGCAGAATTTGCTGGAAAAACTCAGCAGGTCTGGCAGCATTCATGAAGAAAAACTCAGTGTTAATGTTTCAGGTCCAGTGACCCTTCCGCAGAGCACCAAACCCGAAACGTTAACTCTGATTTTTTCTCCAGCTTTTCCAGCAACTTGTTTTTATTCCTGACTTACAGCATCCACAGTTCTTTTGGTTTTAATCATGGGAAGGCACCCTGGAGGTTGAGGCATAGGGGAAGCTTTCTGATCAGCCCCAGAGGCCCATTCAAAGATACATCCCTCTCTCTGCCCAACCTCACCTACTGAGCTGGCTGCTTGATGCAAGCCTCTCCCACGACAGGGTGACGAGGTTTCTGAGTGGGTAGTAATTGCCCATGTAATGGCCTCAGTAGGTTCACAGGGATATGGAGCTGTTGAATCCCATGCCTGCTGCTACACTACTTTCACTTGGGACGGGGGCAGGTGGCGAGATGTAGAGTGTGTCCATTTTCAATCTCGTCACTGAGGGGGTATCAAACCAGCCTCCCGTTCAGCTTTTTTTATTCTGCTTCACTTTCAGTACCAATCTCTCAGACTGGCAGCTAAACAAGTTTTGCTGTGTGTGCATTTATTTTTTGGTGGGTGGGGAGCAGTGTGGGGCGAACCTGACTGATATTTTTCAGATCTGGTTGGGAGGATAGAAACCCAACTGCAAAATGTTATTTCAGGTTTCACACAGGGATTTTTAAAGCTACTGTTTAATTTTATGAATGAAAGATGCTGGAGCCTGATTGGCTTAATGTCTTTATTCAGGATGAAGAGGCCGACAGGAGAATGGTCTGGGAGAACAATATGAGATACATCGAACAACATAACCTGGAGTACTCGATGGGGAAACACACATTTACTGTGGGAATGAACCAGTTTGGAGATCTGGTGTGTACAAGACGTTTCATCTGAGATCTGTTCAATGCCAGTCATTGTGAAATTGTGAAACTGGTGTAAAGTTATAACAAGAAGCTGAAGCAAGAGTTGGCCACTTCGTCCCTCACGCTGAATCTACCATTCAGTATACTCAGTGACTGACTGGATTGTGATCACAATCTAGGCATGGGATTCAACAGCTCCATATCCCTTCTTCGCCACTCCATGCTTCCATTACCCGGAACTTCACTGTAAATCAAAAATCCATCTCTCTCCAACTCGAATATATTCAGTGACTCCAGCCTCCATGTCTCTCTGGGGAAGAGAATTCCAAAAACTAACAATCCTCTGAATAATGCAATTCCTCCTCATCTCCATGTTCAGATTCTGTATTATTAAATTGCACTAAACAGTGCTCGTTGGTGTGAGCTGTCTTTATGGGACACACTCACGCTATGAATACAAACAACTCGTGTTATTGAGTCCTCATGGATTCTGCCCATCACAATGGCTGGGTGTCTGAGTTACAATCTGCATTGTACACCCCAGCCCCTGGTTTGAAACTCCCCCCATCAAGGAAAACATCCTCTCACCACCACCCTGTCAATCTCCTCAGAATCTGATATGTTTCTGTAAGACCAGCACTTGTTCTCCTCATCTTCAGTGATTCAAGGCTCCAGCCTGTTTGACATTTTCTCTGGTGATAACTCCCTTCTTCCCAGGGATTATTCTCATGAACCTTCACAAAGATATAAAAACTGCTGCTGTTTTGGTCGATGGACCACCAATCAGAGATACTCGAGCCACCCTCAGGCTCCCCACCCATGTTTATACAGGACTGGAAAGAAATAGATGGCCCCTTCTTTTTCATTCAGTCAAACATTAAACACGAGGAAGGAGTGCCAGCACTGCTTTCATCTCACTTTGTGTTAAACTCAGTGAATGTGTGGAATGTAGCTCTGTGAGGTTATTGACCCTCCTCCTACACTACCTCCATTTCATGAATCTGCTTGACTTTCTAGACCAATGAAGAGTTTAATGAACTCGTGAGTGGAATGGTCCAAATTGATGCTGATAACCTGACTGCACCAGAAGTTGATGAAAGAGATGAAATTAATGAAGGTGAAGCTGTTGACTGGCGTAAAAAAGGTTTAGTTACTCCAGTAAAAAAAAACAGGTAAAAATCAGAATAAATCCTCCTCCTGATTATTAACTGTATACACTAATTTCTGAAAATTTTGGGAGTTATGGTGTGCTTGTAGAAACAATTAAGAAAGGCTCAGTTTGAATTTTAGATCTTATTTGCCTGTAAATGATTCCCCTGTTCCTTGTTGCAGTTGTTTCTGGGCATTGGTTGTGGTCAGGCATAGGAGCATGGTGTGTGTAAGTGATGTTAATGTTCATTCTTTTACTCGAAGAGACTAGAAATGTTTTATTTCAAAAACAAATTAGGATGTTAGGATAAATTTTAAAATTCACGTCTACTAGTACAATTCTAACATGATAAAAGTTCGGATCCCATTTAACACAACTCAACAACGACAAGGTTCCAAGCTGCACTCTCAAGCTTCCCTGTGAGACCCTGTCCAGTCTCCTGCAGACAATATTTGAACATGTGCTCTACAAGTCAGCTTGTAAACCCACAGTCACACTTCAGTGCGCTGCACCTTGAACCTGTGCCAATCATTCTCTCCAAGCAGACAAAGCTGTTTTCTATACAGTCCACAGGAGGGCAGAATCTGCTGGTTAGAGTGTGAAGTGTTGTGTACGTATGGGAGCTACATAAGACCAGATCATACTTTTTTTCACAAAGTGTGAGTGACTTCGAATGTTCAGGAGGGATACCACCACAAGGCTCAGTGAGATTTCTCACCGTATCTTATCAAAGCCACCGTGTTAACTGCATCATCACAGCTATGACATTCCTCATGTCCAATTCTAGCCCCATCTTCCCACACATTTTTCCTGGAGCAAGTCAATAGGTATCTGCTGAAAGACCAGAATCCTGGGACTGGAGCCATCAAGACGAGGCTGCTATGTAGCCACACAAGGACTAGAATCCCAAAGTTTCCCTGGTCAGCCAGGAACATGTTCTGAAGGTGCCAGAGAAGGGAAGATGGCCTTGGAATTCTCTGACAGGGAGCATATCCCGGTCAAGGGGTCAGTGAGAAGGAGTTCTGTCCTGTTCCCAGAGGAGGCCATTTTGGCAGATGTTGGCAGCCTGGTCCAAGATCGCCACTCCAGTAGGACCATCTCAGTGGTTCAGTGGAACAGCCACAGTGCCATAAGAATGGGGTGTGCCACAATCTCTGCGACCTCCCACTCACTCTACCCCCGCCACTGCACCCACCTCCCACCCAGACTCATGCACTGCCACTAACATCTTTGCCATCTCACAAACCAATGTGGCAACTGCACTAGTTCCTCAACACCTCAGAAACACCTCCTGACCTGTATCAACATCCATGCCACCCATAATCATCTCACTCAGTCTCACCCTTTCTCTCATTCCAGGAGGTAACAGGCCACTACCAGGACAGGCAGCTCCTGGATTGGTGTAGAGGTACCTGTCATTAGATTCCTCAGCTCCTACCAGGAGTGACTCCTGCCCATCACAGGAGGAGACTGAGATCATGAAACATCCAGATCCCATCAACTGAGTAAATATCACTCTTCGCTCCAGTCCAGCTCTCCTGTTAAACCCTCTGTCAGCCTCATTCACTGCACACTATGTCTATCCACTGGTCACAGCACCTTCTCCCTCAGGATTTGTGGATACCGTCAGCATCTCCACAGCTCCATAGGGAAAGGAGACACCTCCTTGATTTCTAAGGAGGAAAGTAGAGGTCTGAGAGAAAACATCAGCAAGGCCCCCTCCAGCACTCTCCCCCAGCTTCATGAGGATGTAAGCATCAGAGGGTGTGGGAGCACAATCTGGTGAGCACCTCACTGAGACAGCTCCTTCAGCCCCCTGAGACCAGGCAGCGACAGGAGAGGAGCCAGTGGTGTCAGCAATCATCCACATGGAGGGGCAGGAGCAGCAGGCAGGGATGTGAGAGGCAGAGGCTGCAGGAGTGCGGATACTCTCTGTGAGCCCAGATGCCCAAGGTAGTGATCTCCACACCCTCCAGGGACCAGTTGGTAGTCACCATGGAGAACCAGTGCCCAGCACCCTCACTGTTGGCTCTACAGAGGCACACACCATTGCCCGCTGGTCCTGATGCACACAGTGGAAATGCCCATTGCCCACTGGTCTTCAGGCACACAGTCAAAATGCCCATTGCCCACTGGTCCTGAGGCACATAGTCAAAATGCCCATTGCCCACTGGTCTTCAGGCACACAGTGAAAATGCCCATTGCCCACTGGTCCTCAGGCACACAGTGGAAATGCCCATTGCCCACTGGTCCTCAGGCACACAGTCGAAATGCCCATTGCCCACTGGTCCTCAGGCATGCAGTTGAAGTGCCCGTTCCTCCTCACAGGAAATAAGGGCAGTGCTCAGCTGGAGGAAGAAGCACATAGAGGTCTCCCCAAAGACCACACAGAGGGTGTCTCAGAGATGGTTGCGCCCTCCACCTCCATCTTGTTTGCCCCATTCTGCTCAGCATTGTCCAAACCCCCCAGGCATAACTGCCCTGAGGTTGAGTGAGTGAACCTCCAGGGCTAACAGCTTGTGCCAATGAGCACACTCAGGGGCCAGGAGTACACTACGTCAGAGTGACTGGGGGACAGAGAAGATAAAGGACCCTCGGTGGCAAGGGTGACAATGCACAGTACCTGGTTTTGTACTTTTCTATCAATGGCACCTTTTTGACCTCACATTTGGCTGTTTCTCACTCTGTGGAGGGAGGTCTGAATGTAACTGTAACCAGCATGAAGCCCAACTTCATGATCACACGAGATCAATGTCTGTGTCGAGAGCCTGTGCAAAATGGGGAAGCAAGAAGAACAATGTGTACAGAGGTCAGTGTGTGTGCTGCTCCAAACCATCGTCCCTCATCCTACAACTTCCTTATTGCTTTCCCCGGCCTTTGTGTCCAACAGTTTTGGTGCCACGGAGTTGGTCAGCGATCTCTGGACAGGGAGGAGTGCAACACACACGGGGCCAATGAATCTGAATGGCCGGGGATTACAAACCGCACAGACCCGTGTCTTCTACAGATCATGGCTCCATGTGAAATGTTGTCTCCTTTAAAGGGCCTTAAAGAAGCCAGTCTGCTCCTATGATCGAAGCCTCCATCACATGACTCCCTTCCCATTCAAGATTTATTGTATCGACTATTGCAGATAGTTACCACCCACGCTCCCTTCACAACTGTTATCCCCCACACCCAACCTATAGCCCCCAGTCCTGAAGAATTACAAAGTCTTCTTCTCATGGCAGCAGACCCCTTGTCCCTGAACCGCAGCACCCATTTCCTCCTCAGTTCATCTCTGGACGGACGTAACAGATTGCCTGTGCCTGACTCCCTTCCACAAACTAACTGAACAGTCCCTGACTAGAAACGCCCTGACCCCTGGCTGATTAGCTGTACATCTCCCTGACCGTGTTAGTCCCCCACCCGCTTCCCACACAGACTGGTCACGATGGAGCCACAGGACCTGTGTGGCCCAGTCTATGGACCACAAAGGCAGGGACACCCCCTGGCTGTGGCCAGTCCTCTGGACTGGTATCAGAGGCTGCCCTTGGCGTACCTGCGATGTACCTTGGTCCAGTCTGTGAGCTGGGTGTCTTGACCTGCAGCACCTTTCCTAAGCCAGTTGCAAGTACACCCTTCACTCCACATTTGTGCTCCCACAGCTGCCAGCAAGTGCAACAGGGAGGTGCCATCATGGTATTCAGTGGCTCGCAAATACGAGACGCCAATGTCCATCAGTGTGGGGCATCTGCAGCTGGAGCCTGTACATAGTACCTTGCGATGCTGTTTGATCTGATGGAGCAATGAGGACCTTTGGAACAATCTGGGAACTGCATCCATCAGGTCCCCTCTCTGAATGCCATGTCATGTTTCCTTGCTATCAAACTCATTTGGTAAGAGAGGAAACTGAATGATGAGAGATAATGGGAACTGCAGATGCTGGAGAATCCAAGATAACAAAGTATGGGGCTTGATGAACACAACAGGCCAAGCAGCGTCTTAGGAGCACAAAAGCTGACGTTTCGGGCCTAGACCCTTCATCAGGCGACAAGTTGAACATTTAACAAGGCATTTCACAATCGATAACCCCTCTTAATTTACAACGCAGCACTGCCAAGAGAGAAAATCATCTCACCACTCATCAAAAACAGAAAATGTAGAGTGAGATGCTATTCAGAAGCCAAATATACTTGTCTGTTTAGTTCGGTCAGCATTGCAATCTTGGAGAATACAGGTTTTAATTAATCAATTTGTGGTAAATTACTCCAAGAATGCACAAGTGCAGAAAAGCAAGTTGGTTCTTACATAGCTCCATTGAAAGAGCAACTCACCATGGCTCAGAGAAGGATAGGGATTTGCCAGGTTAGAGGGATGGCCTGTGGTGCTGGGCGCCATTGACTGTACACAGCTGGCTCTGTGGTGTTCCCCTTTATTCCTCACCAACAATGTGGTTTAAATTCCCTCTCAAAAAAACATTGAATCCTGCACCAGTCCAACATTTCCATCTTCCACTGCAGCATCCTTATGTCTCAGAGTCAGATTGTTAATTTCATGTCAACGTTTGTCCATTTCTTTCCCCTTGATGTGAGGCTTAACAGGAAGTTGGTTGAAGTTGTCAAAATTCGCAAATGATTCTTACAGCCCCCAGAGAGACTATTATCCAAACTGAATTTAACCCTGGATCACAGGCAGTGGTGAATTACTGTATTCCTGACTCCATCCCTAATCTCTTCCAAAGTTATTCTGCTGTCAATGATGCTGCTTCTCCAAAGAGCAATGCCCCCTGAACCCTGGTACACAGGCACCCACTCATCCCGTGTGATTCTGAAAGACCTCATCAAACAGAATGACTCATAGCATCAGTGTGAGACTGTACGCCACCTGAGAGGAGATGGAAAGTGGATATTATTTTTACATCAGAATGTTTTAATATTGTTGTATTTCTCTCATTACCAGCAACAATGTCGTGCTTCCTGGGCTTTCAGTGCACTTGGTGCTGTTGAAGGACAGTGGGCAAAGACGTATGGAAGACTGGTTTCTCTGAGTGAACAGAGCCTGATTGATTGTGACAAAGGAAATGGTGGATGTCGTGGTGGATTGCTAGCGAGAGCCTTTCGATATCTGATTAGAAGAAGAGGCATCAACTCTGCTGAGGCCTACCCTTACACAGGACAGGTAAATTTCTTTTAAATGTCTTTCAAATTCACCAGGTACAGTCTGTTTTCAGCATTCATGGTTAGCAGTGTAACCCAGTGCTAATTGAATGGAAGCTGGCACCCGACTCTGGATCAATCCTTCCTTGAGAATCTGCTCCCAGGTTTCTGCCAGTGGCACTGTGAAAGCAGTCTGAATATCACCTTTCAGGACAAGGCCAGCTCTCCCTCTCATTTCTCCCTTATCTTGTAATGATCTCCTAAATCCTCACTCGACACCTCCTGCTCTCAGGCAATGTGAATGAGGAGTTAAGGGTATTTCCATTCCTGGGTCTTGCTGCTCACAATTCTGTGAGCCAGTATGTTGATGTGGCAGTCAGCTGAATCATCAGATCATTCAGCATGAAATATTCAGAACTGCCAATGCTGGAGGCAGAGATAACGCAGTGTGGGGGTAGAGGCCAGGTAGTATCAGAGGAGATGGAAAGCTGATGTTTCGGATCTGGACCCTTCTTCGTGAAACGTCAGCTTTCCTGCTCATCTGATGCTGCCTGGCCTGTTGTGTTCCTTCAGCTCCACGCTGTGTTATCTCTAGATCATTCAGCAAGTTCTGTACTTGATCTGGGAATACACACCATCCAGTACAACAGTTACTGCAGAAAGACTAAAGTGTTAAGACTAGAGGAAATTATTTTACTCTGTCTGCTTCTCCCATGTGTCCAATCAAGCCAGTCAGTGACTCCAATCTAAGCTGCAATTTACATAAAAATGAAACAATTAAGTTTAAAGTGTGACCTGTGCACAGTTATTACTGTTTGGTGAGAAGGCTCATTTGATGTGCAAACTATTTGGCTCCGTCTATGGCCAGTCTGTAAATACTGGGGTGGAATGAAGACACAACATGGCTCGAGCCTGCCCTTGGGTGAATATTTTTGTAGCTTGCTTTTTGTGCAGATGTTGTTTCACCAGAAGCCACTGTTGTATTCTGTTGATATTTCTTCACATCACATTTGTCCCTCTGTATTGGGTGTCATTGTGATCTGCCTTTTGCAAGCATTTCCCAGCTGCTTGTCTCAGTATCACACAGCTTCAGCTGATTCTTCAGTTCACCCTTCAAATGTTTCACCCAGCTCCTCCAGACCCTCATGTTGGAGCTCCTTGTAGATGACCCATACATGTGTTATTATCCAGCAGAGCTGTGATTATTTTTGGAATTGGCTCAACATTGTTCTATTTTCCCTGAGACAACCTGAGGTCACAGGTGAGGCAGAGTCTGAGGTCACTATGTGACCTCGCACTGTGCTCTCCACAGGGCCGGCCACTCATTGGCAAAAGAAACAACTGGATAAAAGTAGCACTCTCTCCATATGACAGGGGTCAATGATGTGGTGACTTGGTATCACGTTACTCTGAGCCAACCCTATGGCCATGTTTAACTGAGATGCTGATCTCCTGCCCACCGGTTGGAGAGTCAACAAGAACCAGAGTCCCCTCTTTTCATGAAGGTCCCAAAGGATTTATTGTCACTCAGGCACTGACCGGCACACCAGCAGTGCTCCTCCCAGATGAAAGGCCCAAGGAGCGGCCATTACCAGCCTGAGGCCAGCGGTCCTGTTTAACAGGGAGACAGTGACTGTCCTTACAACACCAACCCGAGGGCATGTATTGGTCCTGATGGAGGGTTAGGGGGTGCGGGGGGACGCGCTCTCACAACACAAGAGCTAGGTAATGACCAACTCCAACAAGAGAGAACCTAACCATCATTCCTTGCCATCCAATAATACCAGCATCACTGAGCCTCCCACTATCAACATCCCCGAAGCCTTTCCATCAACTAAACACAAGTCATAGGAGTGATGGAACACTTTCACACACCTCAACAGGTGCAGCTCCAGCAGCACTGAAGAAGCCGGACCCAATCCAGGCTACCTGACTAGCACTGCATCCACAAATATTCACTCTCTCCACTACCATCATAAAGTGGCAGCAGTATGTACTCTCTACAAGGTGCACTGCAGAAATGTACCTCCGGGCTGGAGGCAGTACCTTCCAAATCATGGCCAATTCCATCAAGAAGGACAAGGGCAGCAAATACTTGGGAACACCGCCACCACAAATTGCCCTCACACCAAGCACCATTCTGGCTTGGGAATGCATTGTCATTCCTTCACTGCTCCTGGGGCAAAACCCTTGAACTCCCTCTCTAAAAGCATGGTGAGTGCACCTATCAAATATTCCGCAATGGTTCCGGAGGGCAGCTCATCTCCACCTTTTCCAAAACAAGTCTAAAACGGCAATAAATGCCGATACAGTCAGTCATAGCTACATGCTGTGAACTGATGCATGATGAAATTAGCAATGTGACAGGAAGGCCATTCACATTCTAATCCAGCTTGGATTTAATCAGGGTGAAGGTAGAATTCCCTCCTGCCATGTGCCCCCACCAATGTAAGTACATCCTCCCAGCAGCAGCCTCACCCCAGGAGAGGCATTAAATCCTGCCCTGTGTTTCTAAAGCTGCACTAAACTGCAGTATTGGTGAGAAGTCATGGACCAAAATTTTCACTCCATCAGACAAGAGGAACATTCTGCAATAGCTGCCACATTTACGATTGTCCAGTTTTCATTGAAACACAGAAACGGGAAATGAAATCAAAATACTCCATCATTTCCAAGGTGCAAGATGCTACAAAGAGACCGAGGGGAGCAGGTGCATAGTTCCTTGGAAGTGGAATTGCAGACAGATAGGATGGAGAGGAAGGTGCTGGGGACACAGTTGCCATGATTGCTCAGAACATTGAATGTAGGACTCGGGACATCATAGGACTAGTCTCAGCAGGACGTTGGTGAGGCCATTTTTGGAACACTTCATACAGTTTTGGTTGTGCTGCTATAGGGAGGATGTGTTAAATTTGAGCGGACGTTGGTGAGGCCATTTTTGGAACACTTCATACAGTTTTGGTTGTGCTGCTATAGGGAGGATGTGTTAAATTTGAGCGGATGCAGCAAAGATTTACAAGCATGTTGCTGGGGACTGGGTTTTATTTATACGGAGAAGTCGAATGGCATGGGGCTTTTATCCCCCTGGAGCATCAGAGGCTGAGGGGTGACCTTATCAACGTTCATAAAATAGTGAAGGGCATGGATAGGGTGAACAGCCAAGGTCTTTTTCCTCGGGTAGGGGAGTCTAAAAGTAGAGGGCATAGGTTTGAGACGAGAGGGGAAGGATTTAAAGGGACCCGAGAAGAGGCCGAAAAAGAATGAGTTGTAATCCAAAGATTCTTCAATTTTGTAAACTGTGGACTGTTTGAGAAAGATTTATCTGAATGACTTAATTTTTGGAAGTGTGAGAACATTTTTCATTTGAGGTGACTGAAAATTCCAAACGGGCTCAATACTTTCCAAAGCAGTTTCAGAATGAGTTAGCCAGAGGGAAAGTTTGATTGGCAAATCGAGTTGTCGAGGCTGAGTATGATGTTCTCCAAGTCCCCACTTTTCTATTTATTTTGAATCCCTTCGTTTAACCTCAATGTAGAATGTGTCAAATGCATTGATTGATAAATATTATGATCGATACAAAACAATACTAAAAACGATCTGAGGGGTAACTATTTTCACACTGAGGGTGGTGCATGTATGGAATGAGCTGCCAGAGGAGGTGGTGGAGGCTGGTACAATTACAACATTTAAAAGGCATTTGGATGGCTATGTGAATAGGAAAGGTTTAAGGCCAAAGGCTGGCAAATGGGAATAGGTCACATTAGGTTATCTAGTCAGCATGGACGAGTTGGAGGAGGATTCTGTTTCCATGCTCTATGACTCAATTTTAAACCTAGACAAGTATTGCAAAGTATTAGTGAACATTAACTTTGAACTTTTCTTCAACATTTAGCAAGGACCCTTCCGATTTTGGAGAAAGGAAGTGGCAGCCAAAATCTGAAAGCAGAGAAGAGTCAACAGAAGTGGAAACAACTTAAACATGATCTGAATGAACATTTATTTTTCACATTTAGGTTGGATTCTGCAGACATCACAGAACTAAAATTGTTGCCAGAATCATTAACTGTAAACGTATAAGAGAAGGCGAAATTAATTTGGCAAAAGCAGTGAGAGACGTAGGACCAATCTCTGTTGTGATTTATTCAGGCCTAAAGACCTTCCAGTTTTATGAACAAGGTAAGACCCAGCATTCTGGATGATGTTTATCAGTCAGGTTATTAACAATTCAAGAAAAGATACCAAAAATCATTAATCCACAGACACACTTCCTGACAACTAATTTGTTATTAATGTCTCGATGTTTACAATGGACCACACCTCTCCCCTTTGTTCACGCTTTTCCCTCCTCCCCCCCACCCCGTGCTACAGGCAGCCCAGTGCTGTCAGGCACCACGGGGTTAAATTTCAATCAGATTGGAAACTGAGCTCAGGAATGGCGATGGGAAATTTACCCGCTCCTTTTTGCAGTGAAGGCAGCTCGGAAATTTTGTGCTGTCACTAATGTAACTGACTGTGAGGTGCACCTCAGTGGTGATATGCTGCTGGGTGAACGCACACCTTGGCACTGGGGCACAAGGACGTGTGAGGCTGGCACCACTTAAAGCAGTCCACACGACTAAAAGACAACCCTGTGGTGAAAATAATATTCGGGCCACAGTCAGCTCCGCAGCCCCTGGCAATGCCATCCGTGGCCTGCTATGAAATTTACAGGGCTGTTTACCAGAGGTGTTCGAGTAATATGAGTGGCATCCTTGCAAAGTGAAGATGGCACACTCATTGTTCCTGGGTTAGGAGGAAAGCAGAAATCCCTGGACCTCCTGCTGAGAGACCCCCTCCTTCCCCACCCTGCACCATCAGCAGGGGTTTCTCGGCCTCTCTCAATCTCCTCTCATGTGGCACTTCGACAGGAATTGCAACAACCGTGGCCAATGGGGGATGGTTACCTGCTCAAGGAGCCTGCTCACTTCAGCACTGCCACAGCACAACCCAGAGCCAGAGGAGATTAACCAGCAACAAACTGGAAAATACTTAATGATTGTGTTAAATAGTGCGATGTGGAGGTCCTTCCTAATCCCGGGAGAGTGAGAGATGGTGGCAGCACACGAGAGACAGTACGTGAGAGTAAGAATGAGTGAGTGTGACTGTGTGTGTGCGTGTGTGTGCGTGTGTGTGTGCATGTGTGTGTGTGTGTGTGTGCGTGAGTGTGTGTGACTCTGTGTGTTTGTGAGGGAGCATGTGTGTGTGTGAGAGAGAGAGTGAGTCAGACTGTGTGTGTGTCTGATTGAGTGTGTGTGCATGTGAGAGTGAGTGTGTGTGAATGAGTGTAAGTGCGGGTGAATGTGAATGAGTAAGAGTGTGTGAGTGTGTGCGTATGTGAATGAGTGAGAGTCTGTGTGTGTGTGTGAATAAGTTAAATTGTGTGTGTGTGTGTGTGTGTGTGTGTGTGTGTGAATGAGTGAGAGTGTGTGTGAGTGAGAGTGAGTGTGAGTTTGTGTGTGAGAGTATGTGTGTGAGTGTGTGTGTGTGAGTGAGTTATGTATGAATGAGTGAGAGTGTGAGTCTGAGTGAAAGTGTGTGAGTGAGTGTTTGTGTGTGTGAGAGTGTGAGACTGTGTGTGAGAGTTTGGTGAATGTGTGTGAATGAGTGCAAGTGTGTGCGTGTGAATAAGTGAGAGTGTGTGTGTGTGTGTGTGTGCGCGCGTGTGAGTGAGTGAGTGCAAGTGTGTGTGTGTGTGTGTGTGTGAATGAGTGAGAGAGAGAGTTTGTGTGTGTGTGTGTGTGTGTGTGTGTGTGTGTGTGTGTGTGTGTGGTTAAGAGAACCTGTTAGCACAGATAGCATCCAATTGGTGTTACACACAGTCGGAGACCAAACCAAGCTCCAAAAACCGAGGATGCTATGGAACCAAATCTGTGGCCCACAGCCCTCTCCCCATGTTCACTGTCAGGGCTTG
Organism: Stegostoma tigrinum; assembly: GCF_030684315.1. Taxonomy (NCBI): domain Eukaryota; kingdom Metazoa; phylum Chordata; class Chondrichthyes; order Orectolobiformes; family Stegostomatidae; genus Stegostoma; species Stegostoma tigrinum. The sequence continues at coordinate 82,625 of NW_026728046.1, read as the reverse complement.
CTATGCACATATTGTTTGCTCCATTTCCTATATCACAGCAGTGCTTATATTTCAAAGCAGTTCACTGGCTACAAAGCACATCGAGACATCTGGTGCTGGGTAAAGTGCGATATAAGTGCAAGTGTTCCTTTCCTTTTGCACTTGCAGGAAGTGTGAGCTGGGTGCAAGGCTTGTCACAGATTTTAGTAGACTGTCTGCGCTCAGTTGATTGGTACAATGTATGTGGTGGAAGTGAGAGGTTCAGCAAGTTACACCCCAGAAACACAGTGATCAGAGCCCAGAGCTGCTGCAATATTCTGATGTATGGCAGCAAAACCAAATGGGAATGCAGGCAATGGCGATCATTGACACAAAGACATCAGCAAAAGTTGTAGGAATTGGAAGAATGTAATCAAGACAGGACTTCCAGTTGGAAAAGAGAAAAGGGAAGCTCTGTGATAGGGTGGAACAAAGGAGATGAAATGTGAAAAGGGTTCGTGGTGCAATGCCAAAAGGAGTGAAAATGAGAAAAGTAAAGAAAGTAAAGAAACACATACAGTTAATGGTAGGGCCTTAGAGAGTGTTGCCAAACAAAGAAGGTGAGGGGCGCAGGTGCATAGTTCCTTCAAAGTGGATTTACAGGCAGATAAGACAGTGAAGGTGGCATTTGGCATGCTTGCCCTCATTGATCATAACATTGAGTAAAGGAGTTGGGAGGTCATGTTGTGTCCATACAGGACATTGGTGGGGCCACTTTTGAAATACAGTGTTTAATTCTGTCTTCGCTGCTATAGGAAAGATGTAGTTAAACATGAAAGAACTTGGAAAATATTTAAAAAGGACGTTGTTGGTATTGGATGTTTTGAGCTCCAGGGAGAGGCTGAGTAGGTTGGGGCTGTTTTCCCTGGAGCGTCGGAGGCTGAGGGGTGACCTGATAGATGTTTATAAAATCATGAGGGGCATGGATAGGGTGAATAGCCAAGGTCTTTTCCCCAGGGTAGAACATAGAGCATTACAGCGCAGTACAGGCCCTTCGGCCCTCAATGTTGCGCCGACCTGAGAAACCGATCTGAAGCCCATCTAACCTACACTATTCCATTATCATCCATATGTTTATCCAATGTCCATTTAAATGCCCTTAAAGTTGGCGAGTCCACTACTGTTGCAGGCAGGGTATTCCACGCCCTTACTACTCTCTGAGTAAAGAATCTCCCACTGACATTTGTCCTATATCTATTACCCCTGAATTTAAAGCTATGTCTCCTCGCGCTAGCCATCTCCACCCGAGGAAAAAGGCTTTCACTGTCCACCCTATCTAAATCTCTGACCATCTTGAATGTCTCTATTAAGTCGTCTCTTAACCTTTGTCTCTCTAATGAAAACAGCCTCAAGTCCCTCAGCCTTTCCTCATAAGACCTTCCCTCCAGACCAGGCAGCATCTTGGTAAATCTCCTCTGCACCCTTTCCAATGCTTCCACATCCTTCTTATAATGCGATGACCAGAACTGTATGCAATACTCCAAGTGTGGCCGCACCAGAGTTTTGTACAGCTGCAAAGTGACCTTGTGGCTCTGAAACTCAATCTCTCTACCAATAAAACCTAACACACTGTACACCTTCTTAACAACCCCATCAACCTGGGTGGCAACTTTCAGGGATCTATGTACATGGACACTGAGATCTCTCTGCTCGTCCACACTACCAAGAATCTTACCATTAGCCCAGTACTCTGTATTCCTGCAACTCCTTCCAAAGTGAATCACCTCACACTTTTCTGCATTAAACTCCATTTACCACCTCTCAGCCCAGCTCTGCAGCTTATCTATGCCCCTCTGTAACCTGCAACATTCTTCCGCACTATCTACAACTCCACCGACTTTAGTGTCATCCGCAAATTTACTAACCCATCCTTCTACGCCCTTATCCAGGTCATTTATAAAAATGACAAACAGCAGTGGCCCCAAAATTTCCCATCAACCACCACTCTCAGTCTTCTTCCAGCTAGCCAATTTCTGATCCATGGGGAGCCCAAAACTGCAGGTGAAAAGGGACCTAAAGAGTAACTTTTTCAATGGAGAGGGTGGTGCATGTATGGAATGAGCTTCCAGAGGAGGTGGTGGAGGCTGGTACAATTACAACATTTAAAAGGCATCTAGATATAGACATGAATAGGAAGGCTTTCGAGGGATAAGTGCCAAATGCTGGCAAGTGGAACTAGATTCATTTAAGATATCTGGTTGACATGGACAAGTTGGACTGAGGGATCTGTTTCTGTGCTATATAACTTGGAATCTAAGAGCTATGTCACGAGGAGGTGTGAGTGGCAGAGTTGAGGGCATTGGGAAACATTGATAAAATTGAATGAAAGCAATGTCAAGGAGTGAGGACTGTCAACTGGAAGATCGTTGATGAAGAAAACGTGACAGTGTTCAATAATCAAAGGTAAAGTAAAATTAATTAAACATTTTACAATTAAGCATGTGCAATGTGTGTCTCCATACAGGAGTTTACTATGATCAAGACTGCAAACACCCCGCAAACCATGCAGTGCTGACGGTTGGATTTGGAACTGAGAATGGAATGAACTATTGGCTGGTTAAAAACAGGTATATACTCTATAAGCAACAAACAACTGAACAGATCTGAGGCAGCGACACGAGCACTGGGTTTACTCTCAAAGCTCATTTAAAGTAGCCATTACCCAGAGTGGTCTGGCAATGGGGAAACTATTACCATGAGAAGTGGTTGAGTTGAATGACACAGATATATTAAAGAGGAAGGAGGAGGTGAAAGGGGGGGGGGGTGAAGGAACAGAAGGAGGTGGTGACAGGGTTAGAGGAAGGTGTATGGGAGGGGAGTTATGTGGAGTATGAACACTGACACAGAGTGAATTTCCTGTCTCTGTGCTGCAGCCTGTGTATATGTTTAACCAACACAGCACACTGTGTTTACCTGGAGGTGAAGGGTGAATTGTAGTGCCATCTGAAATGATATCTGAAATAACTCCAGAAGCTGGCATCCGGCCACTAAGTGACCCTTTCTTTACACCTGCATAGTCCTTGACTGAAGTACTGCCTCGCACAGAGTCTGGCACCAAAGTGTCAGTATCTCTGAGGCTCACGCTTTTAATATGGCAGTCAGGACTCCCTGATTGGACCAGGTTAACAAGCCCCAATCAGGGAACTCATATTCTATGAGGGCCAGCTGGCTGACAGCATTACAATCATTAAAATTAGGATTGGAAGAGGTATTCACAGGGCTGGCGAAAATTTTCAAGTCAGATTGGATACAGAACGCTTGAAGAAAGATGTCCTGTGGCGCAGTGAGTAGACACACACACACACACACACACACACACACACACACACACACACACACACACGCGCATTTCTACATTTCTACATTTCCTAGAGGCCCAGAGGAAATAGCACATGTGTAGCTTAAAACAAAACACATTATGCTTTGATAAGGTGGATAGTGCCAGGATGTAATGGGTGGTAGAGATAACAAAGTGTGGAGCTGGATGAACACAACAGGCCCAGCTGCATCTCAGGAGCTCAAAAGCTGACGTTTCGGGCTTAGACCCTTCATCACGGAGGGGGTTGGGGAGAGGGTTCTGGAATAAATAGGGAGAGAGGGGGAGGCGGACCGTGGATGGAGAGAAAAGAAGATAGGTGGAGAGGAGAGTATAGGTGGGGAGGTAGGGAGGGGATAGGTCAGTCCAGGGAAGACAGACAGGTCAAGGGGGTGGGATGAGGTTAGTAGGTAGGAATTGGAGGTGCGGCTTGAGGTGGGAGGAAGGGATAGGTGAGAAGTAGAATAGCTTGGTGAGTCTGGGTTTTTTTTTAGTGCTTGTAGTACCAGGAGACACTGGGTAACCTGCACCATCGAATCATTTTCCACTCAGACAGTCTCCTGTGGCAGGCAATCTCAGAAGATGATGGTAAAAATCACTGAGAAATTCTCCTCCTCCAAAAGGCATGCAGGCAATCTCCAGGAGACAACAGTCACTGATCTCACTCGACCCTATTTCCCACACACCTGCTTCAGCTGGGCCTGATTCTTTTTACAGAGGTTACCCTCATGCCATGTTAAAGTTTGTAGTGAGTCTAAACTCACTGTACAGATTAGCAACTTGTGCAAAATAGCAAAATTGAATCCTTCCAGGCTAATGTACAGTAATCTTCACAACTCATTATCTGGCTCAGATAATTCCAGGTGCTAGGAAAGAATCCAGCCCCTAAAATCATCTCAATCGGATCCCAGTGTTAAAGCAGCTGGCTCTCCACATATGCCTCTACAACAGAAGTTTGATTCCGACATCAATTTATCTTCTTATTTTTCAGTTGGGGAACATCCTGGGGTGAAAAAGGATACATCAGAATGTCTAAGGACAAAGGGAATAACTGTGGGATTGCCAGCTATATGTTCTATCCCATCGTGTAAGGAGCCATGTGTGAAACCAAAGCTTCATTGAACCCCACCTGAAAGAATGAGGGAACCATTTCTGCTGATGTCGACTCATTCGATGCCATTGCTTTAGCTGCCTGCTGCAATTTGAAAAGTGGGATAATATCAGCTTCTGCACATTTCTATAGCTTCACATAAAAGGTTAATATCATTCTGTGTTTGATGCATGTAACCACAGTAACATCTGAGTGTCTACATTCTCCAGCTTGTGGAGAGACAATAACCTGAATGTACTGCTGATGTTGAGCGATATAATAAACACTGCCAGCAATCACTTCGAGAGTGTGTTTGTTCCAAAGAAACAAATTTGTCTGTGCCCAATAAACTGTCTGGATTGCTTTAAAATCTAGTGTCCTAACATGATATGGACAAATGCACAGAACATTAAAAAAAGACTGTTTTTGACACCAGTACAATTGGTGAATACATGCAACTGGCAAGACTCAGGTTTAACTGAATTGAGTCCACCCAAGAACCCCCTGGGAACAGTTTAATCTGGCCAGACTGTAGACTGGCATTCTCCCTATGAGATCAGTTCAGACAAGGGCTAACATGTGATTTCAACCAGTCATTGGTAGCAAATGACATTGTGCAGAACTGCAGGAAAACTGAGCAGTTTAAATATGACAAAACACTACTATTCCTGAGTTCAGACATGTAACTTAGGGTGGGAGTGACGTGATTAAGGGAGTTAGCATAGGAAAAGGAAGCATTCTGATTTTCCTGAAATTTATTCAGCCTCAGGAATTTTACTCTGCAACAGGAGAAAATGTTTGTTATTTGGGGAGCATTTTATGAAGGCTTATTTTATACGTTATGTTCAACAATGTGTGTTAACTAAAGTCACCTCAGTCTGACTGGGCCATAGCTGGCTCTATCTTGGCTGGTGGTGGTTTCACCTGAGAGCCACTGTGCTTCAGTTTTCAGGAGAGATTGAGCAGGATAGTCCTTCTTGGTAACCTCAGCTGGTCTGGGAATTAAAACCATTCTGTTGGTTTCACTTTGTGACGCAAACCAACTTTCTGGCCAACTGAGCTAACTGGAGAGAGTGAGAGTGAGGCAGACTGGATGCTTTATCCATATTGTCCACACCTAAAGTGTAGCCACCTTGTCAGGAACCAATCGCGTAGTTGTTAACGTGCTGAGCCCTAGTGAAGCCACAACAGCCAAAGACTGAAAACAAGAAAGTCACAATGAACAACGGTTAAACACTTGTTCAATCTCCACTGAGGTTTTCTGACAAATTCTGGAACTTCACCGCAGGAATCCTACCAAAGCTTGACAGGAGGTGCAGCTTATCATATTCCTGGGCAGAGAGATTTCAATTTTGTGCATAGGCTGGCATAGTTCACCTATGAGGAGAGACATTTGGCTGGGAATGAGATAGAAATGTCCAAATCAAGAGCGGGCCACACAGAGCACAGAGCAGACCAGTTCCCATCGCTGGGTAGAGTTGAGAACCAAAGGATATTGATTTCAGATGACTGGAAAAGACAAAATAAGTTGTGGTGAAATTATTTACACAACAAACAGTTACATTCTGAATGAGAATACGTGCAGGAGGCTGATTCAATTGTGGTTTCTACAAGGGCATTGGATATGGACCTGAAGGGAATATATTGCACAGGCATGTGGAAACATTTTAACAATTGGGCAAGCTGAGGGGATCTTGCAAACTGTGTTTTTAGGCCTCCTATCATTATCATTCTAGTTGTTTTTTTTATCATGTTTTGAATTGGAGAAAACATGACATCGGATCAGACTGCAGAAAAAGAATCATGTTGGGCCTGAAACGTTAACTCTGTTTCTCTCTCCATACATGCCATCAGACATGTCGAGGTTCTCCAGCTCTGTTTTCATTCACGTCCGTAGTGTCTGCACTATTTTACTGTTATGATTCAGAATTACATTGCTGTATAACAGTTACTGCTGGCATTTGGGTAACAGTGGGTGCAGTGCTGAGTTTCCAGGCAGGTTCAATTCCTGGCCATCACAAAGCTGCCTTTTAACTTGAGAGTAAAAGAATCCTTGAGCATGTTTTGATTGGAACCAGATCTGGCAAGAACAGCCTGATTTTGACAGTCTGATTTTCCAAGTACCGCATATGAGTGTTTGGTGTTGGTGAAGACACCCAGATAGGCTCCACTGCTTTCCAACTTCATGCAGTTAACACAGTCAATACCATAAGATGTGAGAGCAGAATTAGGCCATTCAGCCCATTCAATCTGTTCTACTAGTCAGTGAGATCATGACTATTCTGATATTCCTCAATTTTACTTTTCTGCCTTATCCCCATAATTTTTGATCCCTTACTTTGTAAGAAATCTGCCTAGCTCAGTCTTGAATATACTTAATGACCAAGCCTTTACAGTCCTTTCTGGTAAAGAATTCCACATATTCACTGCCCTCCAAGAAAACATTTCTCTTTGTCTCTGATATAAGTAGACCATCCGTTACTCTGAGACTTTTCCTTCTGGTGTTAGACTCCTCAACAAGGGTGAACAACCTTTTTACATTCGCTCTGTCAAGTCCTATAAGAATATGAATTAGGAGCAGGAGCAGACCATTCAGGCTCATGAATCTGCCTGATTACCTTGATCATGTCCAAGTGCTTTGCTCTAATCGATTTTATTGATAGCTTCTAACATTTTCCCTACAATAGACGTTAAGTTAACTGACCTGTAGATCTCTGCCTTCTGCTATTCTCCATATTTGAATATACAAGATAATTCACTGTCGCCCAATAATGATGAGACCATCCCTGAATCAAAGGAATTGTAGAAAATTAAAACCAACACATTACTATCTTGCTAGACATTTCTTTTCAAGCCCGAAGTTTGATGGATTGATTTTATTGTCATGTGTACTGAAATACAGTGTAAAGCTTCGTTTACAAAGCGCAACAGGCAGATCACAACAAGCAAAGGACGTGAAGATCAAAAAGACTTAGAGACATATGGATTACATTGCAGGTTACATTATTTGAGACTAGAATCCATTCAACAGTCTGATAACAGCCAGAAAGAGGCTGTTCCTGAACTTGCTTGTGCATGTGTTCAGTATTCTATAACTTCTGCTGAGAGAAGAGGTTGTAGGAGAACATTACCAGGGTGCAGTGGGTCTTTGATGATATCGGCCACCTTTCTGCTGCAGCAAGCCATGTAAATAGAGCCCAT